>NC_140213.1:25538532-25558532 GCF_951802725.1 Rutilus rutilus | reverse complement strand
CAAAAAATCGATTCTCTAAAAAAATATTTTTCTAATAACGTAATATTGACGGAAGGCAAAAGGCGGAACTCTAAGCGGACGTGCGTGCAGTCTGTGGCGTGCACATAACAGAGAAGTTTCTTCTGCTCACCAAGGCTGCATTTATTTGATTAAAAATACAAACAAAAACAGTAATATTGTAAAATAGTATTCCAATTTAAAACAGCTGCTTTCTATTTGAATATATTTTAAACTGTTATTTATTCCTGTGATCAAAGCTGAGTTTTCAGCATCATTACTCCAGTCGTCACTGTCACATGATCCTTCAGAAATTATTCTAATATGATGATTGATACTCAAGAAACATTCATTATTATTTTAAATGTCGAAAACAGTTGTGTACAGTCTTTGATGAATAGAAAGTTCAAAAGAACAGCATTTATCTGAAATCTAAAGCTTTTGTAACGTTAAACACTACCGCTCAAAAGTTTGTGGTTAGTAATAATTAAAATTTTATTTTTGGGGGAAAGAAATAAAATAAATCAGTACTTTTATTTATGAAGGATGAGTTAAACTGATCAACAGTTACAGTAAAGACATTTATAATGTTAAAAATATATATATTTGAAATATATGCTGTTCTTTTGAACTTTACATTCATCAAAGCATTTTGAAAAAAAAAAAAAATCTGTACACAACTGTTTTCAACATTGAAAATAATAATGAATATTTATTGAGCATCAATCATCATATTAGTATGATTTCTGAAGGATCATGTGACACTGAAGACTGGAGTAATGATGCTGAAAACTCAACTTTAATCACAGAAATGAATTACTATGTAAAATATTTTAAAATTGAAAACAGCTGTTTTAAATTGGAATAATATTTCACAATATTACTGTTTTTGTTTGTATTTTTAATCAATAAATGCAGCCTTGGTGAGCAGAAGAGACTTCTCCTAAAAACATTAAAAATCTTACTGACCCCAAACTTTTGAACAATAATATATATATATATATATATATATATATATATACATATATACATATATATGTATGTGTGTGTATGTATGTATGTATATATATATATATATATATATATATATATATAAATATAGCTGCGAGCAGCGATGGAGGGCCAAAGCCGGCGGTACCGCCACCCCGGTGCCTTTAGGTAACTAAAGGCACCGGGGTTGCGGTGCCACCGGCTTGGGCCCGTAATCGCTGCTCGCAGCTATATTTAGGGCCCGAGCACCGATGGTGTGAGGACCCTCTTGGAATTGCTCTGTTTATTATTATTATTATTATTATTATTCTTCTCCGCATTTAATTGCATTTTTGAGGGCCTAAACATGCTCGAAAACTCACGAAACTTTGCACACGCGTCAGAACTGGCGAAAATTTACATCTGATATAGGTTTCAGAATTGGGCGGGGCAAAATGGCTCGATAGCGCCACCTATAAAAGTTCAACGGAGTGCGCCTCCCGCTGTGTTCCACGTACGTGTACGAAATTCGGTACATATGTGTAAGGACCTAATACCTACAAAAAAGTCTCTTGGAGCATAGCCCTAAACACAACAGGAAGTCAGCCATTTTGAACTTCCTCTCAGATTTTTGTGCAGTTTTTGCCATTTTCATGCCTCGTACTTTAACGAACTCCTCCTACAGTTTTAATCTGATCATCTTCAAATTTGGTGAGTGTAATCTTAAGGCCTTTGCGACGTTAAATTGCGAAGATCTTGAGTTTTCATCGAAGGGCGAGTCCTCGGCGGCCTGACAAATTTTGATGTTTCGCCATGAAACAGGAAGTTGCTGTAACTCAGGCATGGAATGTCCAATCTGCCCCAAACTTCACACGTTTGATAAGAGTTCTGTCCTGAACACATGACCATGCTCATATTCAGTTATAGTCATAGCGCCACCTGCTGGCAACAGGAAGTGACATGTTTAACACTGTTATGGACTCCTAATAACATATAAAAAAGTGCCAGCAAGTGCTAAACATGCTAACAACATACTAGAAGCATGCTAAAACATGCTAGCAAACTCTTAGCTAAGTGTTAAAGCATGCTATTATTGCAATTAAATAGGAATTTGCTGTAACTCAGGCATGGAATGTCCAATCTGCCCCAAACTTCACACTTTTGATAAGCGTTCTGTCCTGAACACATCTACATGAGAATATTCAGTTATAGAAATAGCGCCACCTACTGGTAACAGGAAGTGTCGTGTTTAACACGTTGATGCCATTCTAGCAACATGTTAAAAATGCCATTGACTTCTAAACATGCTAGAAACATGTTAAAACATGCTAGCAATACTTAGCTAAGTGCTAAAGCATGCTAATTCAATGAAACAGGATGTTGTTGTTACGCAAGAAGGCAATGTCCATTCTGCACCAAACTTCACACTTTTAATAAACGTTCTGTCCTGAACACATGACCATGCTCATATTCAGTTACAGTCATAGTGCCACCTGCTGGCAACAGGAAGTGACATGTTAAACACTGTTGTGGACATATAAAAACATATAAAAAAAGTGCCATCAAGTGCTAAACATGCTAACAACATACTAGAAACATGCTAAAACATGCTAGCAAACACTTAGCTAAGTGCTAAAGCATGCTATTGCTGCAATTAAATAGGAATTTGCTGTAACACAGGCATGGAATGTCCAATCTGCCCCAAACTTCACACGTTTGATAAGAGTCATGGCCTGAACACATCTACATGAGAATATTCAGTTATAGTAATAGCGGCACCTGCTGTCAACAGGAAGTGACATGTTTAACAATGTTGTGGTCTCCTAATAACATATAAAAAAGAGCCAGCAAGTGCTAAACAGGTTAGCAACATACTAGAAACATGCTAGCAAACACTCAGCTAAGTGCTAAAGCATGCTATTACTGCAATTAAATAGGAATTTGCTGTAACTCAGGCATGGAATGTCCAATCTGCCCCAAACTTCACACGTTTGATAAGAATCATGGCCTGAACACACGTCTATGCTCAAATTCAGTTATAGTAATAGCGCCACCTACTGGCAACAGGAAGTGACATGTTTAACACGTTGATGCCATTCTAGCAACATGTTAAAAATGCCATTGAGTTCTAAACATGCTAGAAACATATTAAAACATGCTAGCAATACTTAGCTAAGTGTTAAAGCATGCTAATTCAATGAAACAGGACTTTGTTGTTACTCAAGAAGGCAATGTACAATCTACCCCAAACTTCACACGTTTGATAAGAGTTATCTCTTGAACACATGTCCATGCTCATATTTAGTTATAGTCATAGCGCCACCTGCTGGCAACAGGAAGTGACATTTAACACTGTTCTTGACTCCTAATAACATATAAAAAAATGCCAGTAGGTGCTAAACATCCTACCAACATACTAGAGACATGTTAAAACATACTAGCAAACACTTAGCTAAGTGCTAAAGAATGATATTACTGCAATTAAATATGAATTTGCTGTAACTCAGGCATGGAATGTCCAATCTGCGTCAAACTTCATACTTTTGATAAGCGTTCTGTCCTGAACACATGACCATGCTTATATTCAGTTACAGTCATAGCGCCACCTGCTGGCAACCAGTGTTTGGAATAACGCCGTTTAAAATAACGGCGTTAGGTAACGACGTTATTTTTTCAGTAACGGGGTAATCTAACTAATTACTTTTCTCGTCATTACAACGCCGTTACCATTACTGGACGTTAAATGCGGTGCGTTACTATGCATTGATTGAATAAACTGTGTAATCCGAACGCACCCCTGGCTCGCAGAGCGAGTGAGGAGGTGGGTTAATAACGAGGTAAGCGATTATGATTGGCTAAGGCAGGGTCATGTGTTTCATGGTAGCCAATCAGAGCCAGTGTTTTTACACACACGCCAGCACACGCGCCACACACACACACACACACACACACACCAGCTAAACAGAGATTCGATGAAGCAGCAGATATGGCGAGTCAGTAGCAGTATCCGGTCAGGAGCAATCCGATGAAAAGTTGGCATTTTCAAGGTGAAGATATAAGCACTACTTCAAATTCATTGAGGTCAAAGGCTAGAACTAGGAGTGGAACGGTACATGTATTCGTATTGAACCGAAAGAGAGAGAGAGACTCGCGGGCGCGATTGAAAAGTTGCAAAGTGGTTACATTTGTGTGTGTGTGTGTGTGTGTGTGTATGTGTGAGAGAGAAAGAGAGAGAGGCGCGATCGAAAAGGCGCAAATTGTTTACATTTGTGTGCGTGTGTGTGTGTGTGTGAGGCGCGGACGCGATCGAACAGTGGAAACAAAAACATAATCCGTAATTTTGTTTATACAGGACATTCAAACTGCAAAGTGTTTAAGTTACTGCTAATTAAAATTTTAAGGAAAACAAATATATTAATCTTATATAATGTGCACAGTCAGTGCACTACAAATAAACTGGTTCAATGCCTTTACTTTATTAATAAAACTTTTAAATAAAAAGTTGAGAGAGGTTGATTTAATTTGCGTTTGAGTTAATTGCACTTTATATGGTGTAACTGTTTACTTTTCTTACAAAGAATGCTTGAAGTGCAGGATAAACCTCTTGCTGTCTGTCGACGTGCAATAAATATCTAAAGTTAAACACCTGTCTGTTCTACTCATTTCAACTGACTTGTGAAAACTGCTTAAAAAATCCAAATTCTTTGACATATAGCAACTTTTTTTTTTTTTACAGTAACGCAAATAGTTACTTTCCCTAGTAACGAGTTACTTTTATTATAGAGTAATTCAGTTACTAACTCAGTTACTTTTTGGAACAAGTAGTGAGTAACTATAACTAATTACTTTTTTAAAGTAACGTTCCCAACACTGCTGGCAACAGGAAGTGACATGTTTAACACTGTTATGGACTCCTAATAACATATAAAAAAGTGCCAGCAAGTGTTAAACATGTTAACAACATACTAGAAACATGCTAAAACATGCTAGCAAACTCTTAGCTAAGTGCTAAAGCATGCTATTATTGCAATTAAATAGGAATTTGCTGTAACTCAGGCATGGAATGTCCAATCTGCCCCAAACTTCACACTTTTGATAAGAGTCATGGCCTGAACACATCTGCATGAGAATGTTCAGTTATAGTAATAGCGCCACCTACTGGCAACAGGAAGTGACATGTTTAACACGTTGATGCCGTTCTAGCAACATGTTAAAAATGCCATTGAGTTCTAAACATGCTAGAAACATGTTAAAACATGCTAACAATGCTTAGCTAAGTGCTAAAGAATGCTAATTCAATGAAACATGACTTTGTTGTTACTCAAGAAGGCAATGTCCAATTTGCACCAAACTTCACACGTTTGATAAGAGTTCTGTCCTGAACACACATCCATGCTCATATTCAGTTATAGTCATAACGCCACCTACTGGCAACAGAAACTGACATGGTTAACACAGTAATGCAGTACTAACCACATAATTATTGTGTACTGAGCATGCTAGAAACAGACTAAACATGCTAGCAACACTTAGCTGAGTCATGAAGCATGCTATTATCACCATTATACAAAACATTTTGTAACTGACTTTGACATACTCTTACTATATATACCTCCTTAAATGTACATTTCCCAACCATGCTCTGTCTTCCTAAAGCCACCAAGTGTTGATGGCACGGGTGCGAGGGCCCTTTCATCGCTGCTTGCAGCTTTAATTATTATTATTATTATTCTTCTCCGCATTTAATTGCATTTTTGAGGGCCTAAACATGCTCGAAAACTCACGAAACTTTGCACACGCGTCAGAACTGGCGAAAATTTACATCTGATATAGGTTTCAGAATTGGGCGGGGCAAAATGGCTCGATAGCGCCACCTATAAAAGTTCAACAGAGTGCGCCTCCCGCTGTGTTCCACGTACGTGTACGAAATTCGGTACATATGTGTAATGACCTAATACCTACAAAAAAGTCTCTTGGAGCATAGCTCTAAACACAACAGGAAGTCAGCCATTTTCAACTTCCTCTCTGATTTTTGTGCACTTTTTGCCATTTTCAGGCCTCGTACTTTAACGAACTCCTCCTACAGTTTTAATCTGATCATCTTCAAATTTGGTGAGTGTAATCTTAAGGCCTTTGCGACGTTAAATTGCGAAGATCTTGAGTTTTCGTCGAAGGGCGGGCCCTCGGCGGCCTGACAAATTTTGATGTTTCGCCATGAAACAGGAAGTTGCTGTAACTCAGGCATGGAATGTCCAATCTGCCCCAAACTTCACACTTTTGATAAGCATTCTGTCCTGAACACATGACCATGCTCATATTCAGTTACAGTCATAGCGCCACCTGCTGGCAACAGGAAGTGACATGTTTAACACTCTTGTGGACTCCTGATAACATATAAAAAAGTGCCAGCAAGTGCTAAACATGCTAACAACTTACTAGAAACATGCTAAAACATGCTAGCAAACACTTAGCTAAGTGTTAAAGCATGCTATTACTGCAATTAAATAGGAATTTGCTGTAACTCAGGCACGGAATGTCCAATCTGCCCCAAACTTCACACGTTTGATAAGAGTCATGGCCTGAACACATCTACATGAGAATATTCAGTTATAGTAATAGCGCCACCTACTGGTAACAGGAAGTGTCATGTTTAACACGTTGATGCCGTTCTAGCAACATGTTAAAAATGCCATTGACTTCTAAAAATGCTAGAAACATGTTAAAACATGCTAGCAATACTTAGCTAAGTGCTAAAGCATGCTAATTCAATGAAACAGGATGTTGTTGTTACTCAAGAAGGCAATGTCCAATCTGCGCCAAACTTCACACTTTTGATAAGCGTTCTGTCCTGAACACATGACCATGCTCATATTCAGTTACAGTCATAGCGCCACCTGCTGGCAACAGGAAGTGACATGTTAAACACTGTTGTGGACTCCTGATAACATATAAAAAAGTGCCAGCAAGTGCTAAACATGCTAACAACATACTAGAAACATGTTAGCAAACACTTAGCTAAGTGCTAAAGCATGCTATTGCTGCAAATAAATAGGAATTTGCTGTAACTAAGGCATGGAATGTCCAATCTGCCCCAAACTTCACACTTTTGATAAGCGTTCTGTCCTGAACACATGACCATGCTCATATTCAGTTATAGTCATAGCGCCACCTGCTGGCAACAGGAAGTGACATGTTTAACACTCTTGTGGACTCCTGATAACATATAAAAAAGTGCCAGCAAGTGCTAAACATGCTAACAACATACTAGAAACATGCTAAAACATGCTAGCAAACACTTAGCTAAGTGCTAAAGCATGCTATTACTGCAATTAAATAGAAATTTGTTGTAACTCAGGCACAGAATGTCCAATCTGCCCCAGACTTCACACGTTTGATAAGAGTCATGGCCTGAACACATCTACATGAGAATATTCAGTTATAGTAATAGCGCCACCTACTGGTAACAGGAAGTGTCATGTTTAACACGTTGATGCCGTTCTAGCAACATGTTAAAAATGCCACTGACTTCTAAAAATGCTAGAAACATGTTAAAACATGCTAGCAATACTTAGCTAATTCAATGAAACAGGATGTTGTTGTTACTCAAGAAGGCAATGTCCAATCTGCGCCAAACTTCACACTTTTGATAAGCGTTCTGTCCTGAACACATGACCATGCTCATTCAGTTACAGTCATAGCACCGCCTGCTGGCAACAGGAAGTGACATGTTAAACACTGTTGTGGACTCCTGATAACATATAAAAAAGTGCCAGCAAGTGCTAAACATGCTAACAACATACTAGAAACATATTAGCAAACACTTAGCTAAGTGCTAAAGCATGCTATTGCTGCAATTAAATATGAATTTGCTGTAACACAGGCATGGAATGTCCAATCTGCCCCAAACTTAATATGTAACATGCAATAAACATGCTAGCAACACATAGCTAAGTTCTAAAGCATGCTAGAAATGCTAAAGGAAGTTGTTGTAACTTAGGCATACAATGTCCAATCTACCCCAAACTTCACACGTTTGATAATAGTTATCTCCTGAACACAAGTCCATGCTCATATTCAGATATAGTCATAGCGCCGCCTGCTGGCAACAGGAAGTGACGTTTAACACTATTCTGGACTCCTAATAACATATAAAAAAGTGTCACCAACTGTTAAACATGTTAGCAACATACTAGAAACATGCAATCAAATACTTAGCTAAGTGTTAAAGCATCCTATTACTGCAATTAAATATGAATTTGCTGTAACTCAGGCATTCAATGTCCAATCTACCCCAAAATTAATATGTAATATGCTAGAAACATCATAAAACATGCTAGAAATGCTAAAGGAAGTTGTTGTAACTCAAGCATACAATGTCCAATCTGCCCCAAACTCCACATGTTTGATAAAAGTCCTGCACTGAACACATCTACATAGCGATATTCAGATATAGACATAGCCCCACCTACTGGCAACAGAAACTGACATGGTTAACACAGTAATGCAGTACTAACCACATAACTATTGTGTACTAAGCATGCTAAAAACATACTAAACCTGCTAGCAACTACTATATATACCTCCTTAAATGCACATTGTCCAACCATGCTCTGTCTTCCTAAAGCCACCGGGTGGCGGCGGCACGGGTGCGAGGGCCCTTTCATCGCTGCTTGCAGCTTTAATTAGGGCCCAAGCCCTGAAAGGGCGAAGGCCCTATTGTTTCCGGTAGGATTATTAGGGCCCAAGCCCTGAAAGGGCGAAGAGCCCTATTGTTTTCGGTAGGATTATTTATTATTATTATTATTATTATTATTTTGTCAACCTTTCGGGCACTTTTGGGGCCCTTAACATGCTCGAAAACTCTTGAAACTTTGCACACAGGTCAGAACCCGCGGCCATCAGGGCCGGGCTGAAGCTGGTACCCGGGCGTGGCAGGGGGGCTCGACAGCGCCCCCTGGAACGGGATCCGAACACGTGTCCATAAATCAAACACGCTTGCATGTAATAATATGAAACTCGATACACATGTAGATCTCATCGGGCCGAACAACTTTCGTGCTCTAAGTTTTACGCCAGCCCAACAGGAAGTCGGCTATTATGGGTTGTTTGGAAACGCATGGTCTGGTATTTGAAACACTTCTCCTAGGGAATTCACCCGATCGCCACCAAACTCGGTGGGAATGAAGTCAAGACATTGAGGATGCTAAATTGCGGACGGATTTTTGATATCTCGAACGGTTTGGCTGTGGCGAGGACACGAATTTATGGCGAATAATGGAAACAGGAAGTGTGTTAGAACTTCTGCATACATTAACTGATCTTGATTAAACTTCAGCAGTGTGTTCGTGGTAAGAGGCCGATCACATGGATGTGACTATTGTGAGTCAAAGTTATAGCGCCACCAACTGGCAGCAGGAAGTGTGTCCCTTTCAAAATGCTTTGAAATCACCCTCTTATTTTTACCCGATTTGCTTCAAACTTTATGTGTATAATGTAAACACACGGCAGATGTAGACATGTGAAAGGATTTTTGATATCTTTAATACTGTTGCCATGGCAACGCTTCAAACTTTAATATTCTTTTTTGATGCTTTTGAGACTCTTAACATACTTGAAATTGGATGAAACTCGACAGACACATCACATTTATTAGCCCGTAGACATGTGCAAAGTTTCAGAAACGGGCGTGGTGAGGGGCTCAGTAGCGCCACCTTTAGTCAAAAATGGGGGCTTAGTTTTACATAGAGTCACTAAACTCGCTATGTATATTGTTCTCATTAAACCGGACAACTTTCTAATTCACACTTATTAGCTGAGAGCAACAGGAAGTCAGATATTTTGGTTTGAATGTGATTTTTTGGAGAATTTTCTCTCTCTCTCTCTCTGTCTCTGTGTGTGTGAGGGGTGGGAGGGAATTTCCAATTGATTTCAGTGTGTTTCAAGGTTTCAGGGGCTTTTGGGGCCCTTAACGTGCTCGAAAACTCTTGAAACTTTGCACACAGGTCAGAACCTGCGGCCATCAGGGCCGGGCTGAAGCTGGTACCCGGGCGTGGCAGCGGGGCTCAACAGCGCCCCCTGGAACGGGATCCGAACACTTGTCCATAAATCAAACACACTTGCATGTAATGATATGAAACTCGGTACACATATAGATCTCATCGGGCCGAACAACTTTCGTGCTCTAAGTTTTACGCCAGCCAAACAGGAAGTTGGCTATTTAGCGTTGTTTGGAAACGCATGCTGTGGAATTTAATGTACTCCTCCTAGGGAATTCATCGATTCGCCTCCAAACTCGGTGTGCATGAAGTCAAGACATTGAGGATGCTAAATTGCGGACGGATTTTTGATATCTTGAACGGTTTGGCCGTGGCGAGGAAACAAATTTATGGCGAAAAAATGAAACAGGAAGTGTGTTATAACTTCTGCATACATTAACTGATCTTGATGAAACTTCAGCAGTGTGTTCGTTGTAAGAGGCCGATCGCACAGATGTGACTATTGTGAGTCAAAGTTATAGCGCCACCAACAGGCAGCAGGAAGTACATCACTTTCAAAATGCTTTGAAATCAGTGTCTTATTTTTACCCGATTTGCTTCAAACTTTATGTGTACAATGTAGACACACGGCAGATGTAAACCTGTGAAAGGATTATTGATATCTTAGATACTGTTGCCGTGGCAACGCATCAAACTTTAATATTCTTTTTTGATGCTTTTGAGACTCTTAACATACTTGAAATTGCATGACACTCAACAGACACATCACATTTATTAGCCAGTAGACATGTGCAAAGTTTCAGAAACGGGCGTGGTGGAATGGCTCAGTAGCGCCACCTTTAGTCAAAAATGGGGACTTAGTTTTTCCTAGAATCACAAAACTTGGTATGTGTATTGTTCTCATCAAGACGGACAACTTTCTAATTTACATGAACCATCTCCGACCAACAGGAAGAGAGATATTTTGGTTTGAATGTGGATTTTCTGAAGAATTTTCTCTCCCTCTCTCTGTGTCTCTGTGTGTGTGAGGGGAGGGGGGGGGATTTGACTATTGCTTTTATATTGTTAATCAAGGTTTCAGGGGCTTTTGGGGTCCTTAACGTGCTCAAAAACTCTTGAAACTTTGCACACAGGTCAGAACCCACGGCCAACAGGGCCGGGCTGAAGCTGGTACCCGGGCGTGGCTGGGGGGCTCAACAGCGCCCCCTTGAACGGGGTTCTAAAACTTGATCCATATATCAAAGACGCTCGCATGAATTAATATGAAACTCGGTACACATATAGATCTCATCGGGCCGAACAACTTTACCCTGGTCAAGTTTTACGCCAGCCCAACAGGAAGTCGGCTATTATGGGTTGTTTGGAAAACGCTTGCTGTGGAATGTGAAATACTCCTCCTAGAAAATTCACCGTGTCCCCTTCAAACTCGGTGTGCATGTAGTCAAGACTTTGAGGATGCTAAATTGTGGACGGATTTTTGATATCTCGAACGGTTTGGCTGTGGCGAGGAATCGAATTTATGGCGAGAAAAGAGAAACACGGAAGTGGAATAACTTCTGCATACATTAACTGATCTTGATGAAACTTCAGCAGTGTGTTCGTGGTAAGAGGCCAATCAGATGGATGTAGCTATTGTGAGTCAAAGTTATAGCGCCACCAACTGGCTGCAGGAAGTGTGTCACTTTCAACATGCTTTTGACAAAAGTGGGGGGGTTACTTTTAACTACAGTAAAGAAAAAATAGTTTCTATATTGATCTCATCAAGCCGGACAACTTTCTAATTTACATTCAATAGCTCTGGCCATCAGGAAGTCAGATATTTTGGTCTGAATGTGAATTTTTTTGCAAAATCAGCCTCTGAATTTTTAGCCACTCCTCTTAAACTATTTATTTTATTCGTACCAAACTTTTTCAACATGATGAAACTACATTAAATATGCTAAATTGTGAATGGATAATAAATATCTCAAACGGTTTTGCTATGGCGAGGGATTAAAGTAAAAATCTTCTAAAAATGTAATTATATACCATTTATTTCTATATAAAAGTATACAAATATCACAACTAAACCCATTTTTTTCTGTTTTTGCAATTCAAGAAGAATGAAAAAGTTAAAAACAGGCTATTTAGTGCTATTTGGTTCAACAAAAAAGCAAACATAGGGCTATACTGCCCTCTTGTGTCCAAAAGGACATCAAAATAGTATATAAAACTTTTTACCAGGTAGGCCAATATTGTATTTAAATATACATTTATTAGGTATGTGTCTGAGGATATTTTCCCACCGGTTAATCGACGTGTGACACGAGTGGGTGCTTTTAAATCGCTAATATAATAGTGAAAGAAAAATAATGATAATGTTGCACACACAAATCACACACATGTGGGAAAGAATGATGCTTTTAAACAACACTAAACCGACATTAGGTGTCGCCAGGCATCCATCTTAATAAGCGAGTCATTGATTCATTCGTTCAAACGATTCGTTCGAATGAGTCGATCATGATTAAGACAGATGTTTATGGATTGATCATTCAATCTTTGAGTCAACCGATTCGTTAAAAATGCTGAATCGTTCAGTTATGAGAAAACATGTGATGCGTGATGGTTCCGCCGTGATCTTTGTTTAACTATTTTCGCTGCTGAAACAGAACAAAAACAGTCAACATTGCATCTAAAATGTAAGTGACTTAATTGTAACTGTTTATTAACCTGTTGTATGAAATCTAGGGGTGGGAGAAAAAATTGATTCTTAGATGCATCGCGATGCGGACGTGGACGATTCTGAATCGATTCACAAATGTCAAAAAATCGATTCTCTAAAAAAATATTTTTCTAATAACGTAATATTGACGGAAGGCAAAAGGCGGAACTCTAAGCGGACGTGCGTGCAGTCTGTGGCGCGCACATAACAGAGAAGTTTCTTCTGCTCACCAAGGCTGCATTTATTTGATTAAAAATACAAACAAAAATAGTAATATTGTAAAATACTATTCCAATTTAAAACAGCTGCTTTCTATTTTAATATATTTTAAACTGTTATTTATTCCTGTGATCAAAGCTGAGTTTTCAGCATCATTACTCCAGTCGTCACTGTCACATGATCCTTTAGAAATTATTCTAATATGATGATTGATACTCAGGAAACATTCATTATTATTTTAAATGTCGAAAACAGTTGTGTACAGTCTTTGATGAATAGAAAGTTCAAAAGAACAGCATTTATCTGAAATCTAAAGCTTTTGTAACGTTAAACACTACCGCTCAAAAGTTTGTGGTTAGTAATAATTAAAATTTTATTTTTGGGGGAAAGAAATAAAATAAATCAGTACTTTTATTTATGAAGGATGAGTTAAACTGATCAACAGTTACAGTAAAGACATTTATAATGTTAAAAATATATATATTTGAAATATATGCTGTTCTTTTGAACTTTACATTCATCAAAGCATTTTGAAAAAAAAAAAATCTGTACACAACTGTTTTCAACATTGAAAATAATAATGAATATTTATTGAGCATCAATCATCATATTAGTATGATTTCTGAAGGATCATGTGACACTGAAGACTGGAGTAATGATGCTGAAAACTCAACTTTGATCAGAGAAATGAATTACTATGTAAAATATTTTAAAATTGAAAACAGCTGTTTTAAATTGGAATAATATTTCACAATATTACTGTTTTTGTTTGTATCTTTAATCAATAAATGCAGCCTTGGTGAGCAGAAGAGACTTCTCCTAAAAACATTAAAAATCTTACTGACCCCAAACTTTTGAACAATAATATATATATATATATATATATATATATATATATAAACATATATATGTATGTGTGTGTATGTATGTATGTATGTATGTATATATATATATATATATATATATATATATATATATATATATATATATATATATATATAATATAGCTGCGAGCAGCGATGGAGGGCCAAAGCCGGCGGTACCGCCACCCCGGTGCCTTTAGGTAACTAAAGGCACCGGGGTTGCGGTGCCACCGGCTTGGGCCCGTAATCGCTGCTCGCAGCTATATTTTATTATTATTATTATTATTATTTTGTCAACCTTTCGGGCACTTTTGGGGCTCTTAACATGCTCGAAAACTCTTGAAATTTTGCACACACGTCAGAACCCGCGGCCATCAGGTCCGGACTGAAGCTGGTACCCGGGCGTGGCAGGGGGGCTCGACAGCGCCCCCTGGAACGGGATCCGAACACGTGTCCATAAATCAAACACGCTTGCATGTAATAATATGAAACTCGGTACACATATAGATCTCATCGGGCCGAACAACTTTCGTGCTCTAAGTTTTACGCCAGCCAAACAGGAAGTTGGCTATTTAGCGTTGTTTGGAAACGCATGCTGTGGAATTTAATGTACTCCTCCTAGGGAATTCATCGATTCGCCTCCAAACTCGGTGTGCATGAAGTCAAGACATTGAGGATGCTAAATTGCGGACGGATTTTTGATATCTCGAACGGTTTGGCCGTGGCGAGGAAACAAATTTATGGCGAAAAAATGAAACAGGAAGTGTGTTATAACTTCTGCATACATTAACTGATCTTGATGAAACTTCAGCAGTGTGTTCGTGGTAAGAGGCCGATCACATGGATGTGACTATTGTGAGTCAAAGTTATAGCGCCACCAACTGGCAGCAGGAATATGTCACTTTCAAAATGCTTTGAAATCAGTGTCTTATTTTTACCCGATTTGCTTCAAACTTTATGTGTACAATGTAGACACACGGCAGATGTAAACCTGTGAAAGGATTATTGATATCTTAGATACTGTTACCGTGGCAACGCATCAAACTTTAATATTATTTTTTGATGCTTTTGAGACTCTTAACATACTTGAAATTGCATGAAACTCAACAGACACATCACATTTATTAGCCAGTAGACATGTGCAAAGTTTCAGAAACGGGCGTGGTGGAATGGCTCAGTAGCGCCACCTTTAGTCAAAAATGGGGGCTTAGTTTTTCCTAGAATCACAAAACTTGGTATGTGTATTGTTCTCATCAAGACGGACAACTTTCTAATTTACATGAACCATCTCCGACCAACAGGAAGAGAGATATTTTGGTTTGAATGTGGATTTTCTGAAGAATTTTCTCTCCCTCTCTCTGTGTCTGTGTGTGTGTGAGGGGAGGGGGGGATTTGACTCTTGCTTTTATATTGTTAATCAAGGTTTCAGGGGCTTTTGGGGTCCTTAACGTGCTCAAAAACTCTTGAAACTTTGCACACAGGTCAAAACCCACGGCCATCAGGGCCGGGCTGAAGCTGGTACCCGGGCGTGGCTGGGGGGCTCAACAGCGCCCCCTTGAACGGGGTTCTAAAACTTGATCCATATATCAAACACGCTCGCATGAATTAATATGAAACTCGGTACACATATAGATCTCATCGGGCCGAACAACTTTACCCCCGTCAAGTTTTACGCCAGCCCAACAGGAAGTCAGCTATTATGGGTTGTTTGGAAAACGCTTGCTGTGGAATGTGAAATACTCCTCCTAGAAAATTCACCGTGTCCCCTTCAAACTCGGTGTGCATGTAGTCAAGACTTTGAGGATGCTAAATTGCGGACGGATTTTTGATATCTCGAACGGTTTGGCTGTGGCGAGGAATCGAATTTATGGCGAGAAAAGAGAAACACGGAAGTGGAATAACTTCTGCATACATTAACTGATCTTGATGAAACTTCAGCAGTGTGTTCGTGGTAAGAGGCCGATCAGATGGATGTAGCTATTGTGAGTCAAAGTTATAGCGCCACCAACTGGCAGCAGGAAGTGTGTCACTTTCAACATGCTTTAGACAAAAGTGGGGGGGTTAGTTTTAACTACAGTAAAGAAAAAATAGTTTTTATATTGTTCTCATCAAGCCGGACAACTTTCTAATTTACATTCAATAGCTCTGGCCATCAGGAAGTCAGATATTTTGGTCTGAATGTGAATTTTTTTGCAAAATCAGCCTCTGAATTTTTAGCCACTCCTCTTAAACTATTTATTTTATTCGTACCAAACTTTTTCAACATGATGAAACTACATTATATATGCTAAGTTGTGAATGGATAATAAATATCTCAAACGGTTTTGCTATGGCGAGGGATTAATGTCCAAAAAGGAAACACTAAAAATCTTCTAAAAATGTAATTATATACCATTTATTTCTATATAAAAGTATACAAATATCACACCTAAACCCATTTTATTCTGTTTTTGCAATTCAAGAAGAATGAAAAAGTTAAAAACAGGCTATTTAGTGCTATTTGGTTCAACAAAAAAGCAAACATAGGGCTATACTGCCCTCTTGTGTCCAAAAGGACATCAAAATAGTATATAAAACTTTTTACCAGGTAGGCCAATATTGTATTTAAATATACATTTATTAGGTATGTGTCTGAGGATATTTTCCCACCGGTTAATCGACGTGTGACACGAGTGGGTGCTTTTAAATCGCTAATATAAAAGTGAAAGTAAAAAAACGGACGTCCGCACGGACATTGATAATGGTGCACGTTGGAAAGAATGATACTTTTAAACATAACACTAAACCGCCATTAGGTGTCGCCAGGCGACCATCTTAATGAGCGAGTCATTGATTCATTCGTTCAAATGATTCGTTCCAATGACTGAGTCATTCATGATTGAGACAGATGTTTATGGATTGACCATTGAATCTTTGAGTCAAGCGATTCGTTTCAAAATGCTGAATCATTCAGTAATGAGAAAACAAGTTGCTGTGATCTTTGTTTAACTATTTTTGCTGCTGAAACAGAACAAAAACAGTCAATATTGCATCTAAAATGTAAGTGACTTAATTGTAACTGTTTATTAACCTGTTGTATGAAATCAATGTCACAGTTTCAATCGTGATTGTATTCAGGAAATAGTTGCCTACTTGTCAAGTGAGGTTGCTTAACTCTATCATATGTTATAAAATATATAAAAACTCCATATTTGTAATTTTTATAGTCAGTATGTTGTTAACTGGGTTGCTTTTTTGTGTGCTGCGCTCATTTGTTTACAATTCTCCTGGAGAAGCAGCATGAGCCTCAGCAGTGCAACCTTGTTACCATTGATCAGTAATACATTTATTATTAACTGATGATTGCAACTTAAAATGAATGTAATGAAATTAGAATAATCTCTCGTTTTAGTGATTCCCAAGTTATTTTTTTGTTATTGACGTTCTAATCAGGCTATACTCTGGTCGGGCAAGTAAAATTCTCTTTCAGGTAGGCCTATTGTATTTATATATAAATATATTAGGGATGTGACTGTGATAACATTTTCCCACCGGTTAATCGACGTGTGACACCACTGAGCGCTTTTAAATCGCTAACTATAGTATACTATATACTAATAAAATACAGACGTCCGCACAGACATTGATAATGGTGCGGAGTAGAGCGAGCATTTTCAATGTATTCCTATGGATGTAGGAATTAACTAAAACATTTTATTTATGTTTTTGTGTCCACTGTTCAACCGCAACCGCGTCACACACACATTCCAGAATTGCAATCTTGACATTCATTATAGCCCTAATACAATATAATAATAAAAATAGTCAACCTAACATAAACGAATTACACTGCTCTGTTTAAATAGTCAGTAGTACAATCTGTACCATTCACAGTAAGCAGAGCTCCACTGTGATGTTTCCAAGAACATTTTTGCGCGTGTGAAGAGGATGATTTTTTCCATCGATATTGGAACACGAGTGAAGTACAAAGCCTATAATAAAGAATAGTTTAGCATCCAAATACATCGCAAAAATTGAAACATTTTGATTCTAATGAGAGGGTTACGTGAGACCAACACTGCTTACTTTCGTTTTTATTTTTACATTAAATTTAAAGGATTTGTTGTGGAATATTTTGAGTGTATCATAAAATCAGAATAAGGTAATACAAGTAATATTTTCTGTCTTATAAATATATATATATATATATATATATATATATATATATATATATATATATGTGTGTGTGTGTGTGTGTGTGTGTGTGTGTATATATATATATATATATATAAATATAGCTGCGAGCAGCGATGGAGGGCCAAAGCCGGTGGCACCGCCATCCCCGGTGCCTTTAGGTAACTAAAGGCACCGGGGTGGCGGTGCCACTGGCTTGGGCCCGCAATCGCTGCTCGCAGCTATATTTATTAGGGCCCAAGCCCTGAAAGGGCGAAGGCCCTATTGTTTTCGTTAGGATTATTATTATTATTAGGGCCCAAGCCCTGAAAGGGCGAAGGCCCTATTGTTTTCGGTAGGATTATTAGGGCCCAAGCCCTGAAAGGGCGCAGAGCCCTATTGTTTTCGTTAGGATTATTATTATTATTATTATTATTATTATTATTATTATTGTTGTTCAAGGGTTCGGGGGCTTTTGGGGCCTTTAACGTGCTCAAAAACTCATGAAACTTTGCACACAGGTCAGAACCTGCGGCCATTAGGGCCGGGCTGAAGCTGGTACCCGGGCGTGGCAGGGGGGCTCAACAGCGCCCCCTGGAACGGAATCCGAACACTTGTCCATAAATCAAACACACTTGCATATAATAATATGAAACTCGGAACAGATATAGATCTCATCGGGCCGAACAACTTTCGTGCTCTAAGTTTTACGCCAGCCCAACAGGAAGTCGGCTATTATGGGTTGTTTGGAAACGCATGCTGTGGAATTTAATGTACTCCTCCTAGGGAATTCATCCAATCGGCTCCAAACTCGGTCAGCATGAAGTCAAGACATTGAGGATGCTAAATTGCGGACGGATTTTTGATATCTCGAACGGTTTGGCCGTGGCGAGGAAACGAATTTATGGCGAATAATGGAAACAGGAAGTGTGTTATAACTTCTGCATACATTAACTGATCTTGATTAAACTTCAGCAGTGTGTTCGTTGTAAGAGGCCGATCACATGGATGTGACTATTGTGAGTCAAAGTTATAGCGCCACCAACTGGCAGCAGGAAGTGTGTCCCTTTCAAAATGCTTTGAAATCACCCTCTTATTTTTACCCGATTTGCTTCAAACTTTATGTGTATAATGTAAACACACGGCAGATGTAGACCTGTGAAAGGATTTTTGATATCTTTAATACTGTTGCCATGGCAACGCTTCAAACTTTAATATTCTTTTTTGATGCTTTTGAGACTCTTAACATACTTGAAATTGGATGAAACTCGACAGACACATCACATTTATTAGCCCGTAGACATGTGCAAAGTTTCAGAAACGGGCGTGGTGGAATGGGTCAGTAGCGCCACCTTTAGTCAAAAATGGGGGTTTAGTTTTTCCTAGAATCACAAAACTTGGTATGTCTATTGTTCTCATCAAGACGGACAACTTTCTAATTTACATGAACCATCTCCGACCAACAGGAAGAGAGATATTTTGGTTTGAATGTGGATTTTCTGAAGAATTTTCTCTCCCTCTCTCTGTGTCTGTGTGTGTGTGAGGGGAGGGGGGGATTTGACTCTTGCTTTTATATTGTTAATCAAGGTTTCAGGGGCTTTTGGGGTCCTTAACGTGCTCAAAAACTCTTGAAACTTTGCACACAGGTCAAAACCCACGGCCATCAGGGCCGGGCTGAAGCTGGTACCCGGGCGTGGCTGGGGGGCTCAACAGCGCCCCCTTGAACGGGGTTCTAAAACTTGATCCATACATCAAACACGCTCGCATGAATTAATATGAAACTCGGTACACATATAGATCACATCGGGCTGAACAACTTTCGTGCTCTAAGTTTTACGCCAGCCCAACAGGAAGTCGGCAATTATGGGTTGTTTGGAGAACGCTTGCTGTGGAATGCGAAGTACTCCTCCTAGAAAATTCACCGTGTCCCCTTCAAACTCGGTGTGCATGTAGTCAAGACTTTGAGGATGCTAAATTGCGGACGGATTTTTGATATCTCGAACGGTTTGGCTGTGGCGAGGAATCGAATTTATGGCGAGAAAAGAGAAACACGGAAGTGGAATAACTTCTGCATACATTAACTGATCTTGATGAAACTTC
>NC_140213.1:25521032-25533532 GCF_951802725.1 Rutilus rutilus | reverse complement strand
ACGTTTTACTAGGTAGGCCTATTGTATTTAAATATAAATTTATTAGGTATATGACTGTGAGGATATTTTCCCATCGGTTAAGCGACGTGTGACACGAGCGGGTGCTTTTAAATCGCTAATATAAAAGTGAAAGTAAAAAAACGGACGTCCGCACGGACATTGATAATGGTGCACGTTGGAAAGAATGATACTTTTAAACATAACACTAAACCGCCATTAGGTGTCGCCAGGCGACCATCTTAATGAGCGAGTCATTGATTCATTCGTTGAAACGATTCATTCCAATGACTGAGTCATTCATGATTGAGACAGATGTTTATGGATTGACCATTGAATCTTTGAGTCAAGCGATTCGTTTCAAAATGCTGAATCATTCAGTAATGAGAAAACAAGTTGCTGTGATCTTTGTTTAACTATTTTTGCTGCTGAAACAGAACAAAAACAGTCAATATTGCATCTAAAATGTAAGTGACTTAATTGTAACTGTTTATTAACCTGTTGTATGAAATCAATGTCACAGTTTCAATTGTGATTGTATTCAGGAAATAGTTGCCTACTCGTCAAGTGAGGTTGCTTAACTCTATCATATGTTATAAAATATATAAAAACTCCATATTTGTAATTTTTATAGTCAGTATGTTGTTAACTGGGTTGCTTTTTTGTGTGCTGCGCTCATTTATTTACAATTCTCCTGGAGAAGCAGCATGAGCCTCAGCAGTGCAACCTTGTTACCATTGATCAGTAATACATTTATTATTAACTGCTGATTGCAACTTAAAATGAATGTAATGAAATTAGAATAATCTCTCGTTTTAGTGATTAAGTTATTAATAACTTATTAATAAATTGATAAGTTATTTTTTTGTTATTGACGTTCTAATCAGGCTATACTTTGGTCGGGCAAGTAAAATTCTCTTTCAGGTAGGCCTATTGTATTTATATATAAATATATTAGGGATGTGACTGTGCTAAAAATTTTCCCACCGGTTAATCGACATGTGACACCGCTGAGGGCTTTTAAATCGCTAACTATAGTATACTATATACTAGTAAAATACAGACGTCCGCACAGACATTGATAATGGTGCGGAGTAGAGCGAGCATTTTCAATGTATTCCTATGGATGTAGGAATTAACTAAAACATTTTATTTATGTTTTTGTGTCCACTGTTCAACCGCAACCGCGTCACACACACATTCCAGAATTGCAATCTTGACATTCATTATAGCCCTAATACAATATAATAATAAAAATAGTCAACCTAACATAAACGAATTACACTGCTCTGTTTAAATAGTCAGTAGTACAATCTGTACCATTCACAGTAAGCAGAGCTCCACTGTGATGTTTCCAAGCACATTTTTGCGCGCGTGAAGAGGATGATTTTTTCCATCGATATTGGAACACGAGTGAAGTACAAAGCCTATAATAAAGAATAGTTTAGCATCCAAATACATCGCAAAAAAAATATATAAATATACATCGCAAAATAAAATATATATATGTGTGTGTGTGTGTGTGTATATATATATATATATATATATATATATATATATAAATATAGCTGCGAGCAGCGATGGAGGGCCAAAGCCGGTGGCACCGCCATCCCCGGTGCCTTTAGGTAACTAAAGGCACCGGGGTGGCGGTGCCACCGGCTTGGGCCCGCAATCGCTGCTCGCAGCTATATTTATTATTGTTCTTCAAGGGTTCGGGGGCTTTTGGGGCCTTTAACGTGCTCAAAAACTCATGAAACTTTGCACGCAGGTCAGAACCTGCGGCCATTAGGGCCGGGCTGAAGCTGGTACCCGGGCGTGGCAGGGGGGCTCAACAGCGCCCCCTAGAACACAATCTTAAATCTTGGACACATACAAGAACGTATTAGTATGAAACTCGGTACACATATAGATCTCATCGGGCCGAACAACTTTCGCACTCTACGTTATTAGCTCTGCCCAACAGGAAGTCAGCTATTATGGGTTGTTTGAAAAATGCATGCTGTGGAATTTAATGTACTCCTCCTAGGGAATTGATCCGATCCACACCAAACTCGGTCAGCATGAAGTCAAGACATTGAGGATGCTAAATTGCGGACGGATTTTTGATATCTCGAACGGTTTGGCCGTGGCGATGAAACGAAATTATAGCGAGAAAAGATAAACAGGAAGTGTGTTATAACTTCTGCATACATTAACTGATCTTGATGAAACTTCCACAGTGTGTTCGTTGTAAGAGGCCGATCACATGGATGTGACTATTGTGAGTCAAAGTTATAGCGCCACCAACTGGCAGCAGGAAGTGTGTCACTTTCAAAATGCTTTGAAATCACCCTCTTATTTTTACCCGATTTGCTTCAAACTTTATGTGTATAATGTAGACACTTGGCAGATGTAGAACTGTGAAAGGTTTATTGATATCTTAAATACTGTTGCCGTGGCAACGCATCAAACTTTAATATTCTTTCCAGATGCTTTTGAGACTCTAAACATACTTGAAATTGGATGAAACTCGACAGACACATCACATTTATTAGCCGGTAGACATGTGCAAAGTTTCAGAAACGGGCGTGGTGAGGGGCTCAGTAGCGCCACCTTTAGTCAAAAATGGGGGCTTAGTTTTAAGTAGAGTCACAAAAATCGTTATGTATATTGTTCTCATCAAGCCGGACAACTTTCTAATTTATAGTCATAAGCTGTGACCAACAGGAAGTGAGATATTTTGGTTTGAATGTGATTTTTTGTAGAATTCTCTCCCTCTCTCTCTCTGCCTCTGCGTCTCTGTGTGTGTGAGGGGTGGGGGGATTTTTCTTTTGAGTGAGATTTGTTTAAAATTCCTGTTTTTCAAGGTTTCAGGGGCTTTTGGGGCCTTTAACGTGCTCGAAAACTCTTGCAACTTTGCACACAGGTCAGAACCCGCGGCCATCAGGGCCGGGCTGAAGCTGGTACCCGGGCGTGGCAGGGGGGCTCAACAGCGCCCCCTGGAACGGGATCCGAACACTTGTCCATAAATCAAACACACTTGGATGTAATGATATGAAACTCGGTACACATATAGATCACATCGGGCTGAACAACTTTCGTGCTCTAAGTTTTACGCCAGCCCAACAGGAAGTCGGCAATTATGGGTTGTTTGGAGAACGCTTGCTGTGGAATGCGAAGTACTCCTCCTAGAGAATTCATCCAATCCCCACCAAACTCGGTGTGCATGAAGTCAGGACATTGAGGATTCTAAATTGCGGACGGATTTTTGATATCTCGAACGGTTTGGCCGTGGCGAGGAAACGAATTTATGGCGAGAAAAGAGAAACACGAAGTGGTATAACTTCTGCATACATTAACGGATCTTGATGAAACTTCACCAGTGTGTTCGTGGTAAGAGGCCGATCAGATGGATGTAACTATTGTGAGTCAAAGTTATAGCGCCACCAACTGGCAGCAGGAAGTGTGTCACTTTCAAAATGCTTTTGACAAAAGTGGGGGGGTTAGTTTTACCCACAGTTTTAAAAATCAGTACGTACATTGGTCTCATCGAGCCGGACAACTTTCTAATATACAGTTATTAGCTCTGAACAACAGGAAGTCAGATATTTTGGTTTGAATGTGGATTTATTTGCAAATTCAGCCTCTGAATTTTTACCCACTCCTGCTAAGTGGTTTATTTATTCACATCAAACTTTTTCAACATGATGAAAATACATTAAAGATGCTAAATTGTGAACGGATATTAAATATTTCAAACGGTTTTGACATGGCGAGGGATTAAAATAATGTCAAAAAAGGAATCAGAAAACATCTCATATATTCTTAAAATTTAATTATACACCATTTATTTTTATATAAAATTATACAAATATTAGAACTAAACCTATTTTATTCTGTTTTTGCAATTCAAAAAGTATGAAAAAGTTAAAAACAGGCTATTTAGTGCTATTTGTTTCAACAAAAAAAGCAAACATAGGGCTATACTGCCCTCTTGTGTCCAAAAGGATATCAAAATAGTATATAAAACGTTTTACTAGGTAGGCCTATTGTATTTAAATATAAATTTATTAGGTATATGACTGTGAGGATATTTTCCCATCGGTTAAGCGACGTGTGACACGAGCGGGTGCTTTTAAATCGCTAATATAAAAGTGAAAGTAAAAAAACGGACGTCCGCACGGACATTGATAATGGTGCACGTTGGAAAGAATGATACTTTTAAACATAACACTAAACCGCCGTTAGGTGTCGCCAGGCGACCATCTTAATGAGCGAGTCATTGATTCATTCGTTCAAACGATTCATTCCAATGACTGAGTCATTCATGATTGAGACAGATGTTTATGGATTGACCATTGAATCTTTGAGTCAAGCGATTCGTTTCAAAATGCTGAATCATTCAGTAATGAGAAAACAAGTTGCTGTGATCTTTGTTTAACTATTTTTGCTGCTGAAACAGAACAAAAACAGTCAATATTGCATCTAAAATGTAAGTGACTTAATTGTAACTGTTTATTAACCTGTTGTATGAAATCAATGTCACAGTTTCAATCGTGATTGTATTCAGGAAATAGTTGCCTACTCGTCAAGTGAGGTTGCTTAACTCTATCATATGTTATAAAATATATAAAAACTCCATATTTGTAATTTTTATAGTCAATATGTTGTTAACTGGGTTGCTTTTTTGTGTGCTGCGCTCATTTGTTTACAATTCTCCTGGAGAAGCAGCATGAGCCTCAGCAGTGCAACCTTGTTACCATTGATCAGTAATACATTTATTATTAACTGCTGATTGCAACTTAAAATGAATGTAATGAAATTAGAATAATCTCTCGTTTTAGTGATTCCCAAGTTATTTTTTTGTTATTGACGTTCTAATCAGGCTATACTTTGGTCGGGCAAGTAAAATTCTCTTTCAGGTAGGCCTATTGAATTTATATATAAATATATTAGGGATGTGACTGTGATAAAATTTTCCCACCGGTTAATCGACATGTAACACCGCTGAGGGCTTTTAAATCGCTAACTATAGTATACTATATACTAGTAAAATACAGACGTCCGCACAGACATTGATAATGGTGCGGAGTAGAGCGAGCATTTTCAATGTATTCCTATGGATGTAGGAATTAACTAAAACATTTTATTTATGTTTTTGTGTCCACTGTTCAACCGCAACCGCGTCACACACACATTCCAGAATTGCAATCTTGACATTCATTATAGCCCTAATACAATATAATAATAAAAATAGTCAACCTAACATAAACGAATTACACTGCTCTGTTTAAATAGTCAGTAGTACAATCTGTACCATTCACAGTAAGCAGAGCTCCACTGTGATGTTTCCAAGAACATTTTTGCGCGTGTGAAGAGGATGATTTTTTCCATCGATATTGGAACACGAGTGAAGTACAAAGCCTATAATAAAGAATAGTTTAGCATCCAAATACATCGCAAAAATTGAAACATTTTGATTCTAATGAGAGGGTTACGTGAGACCAACACTGCTTACTTTCGTTTTTATTTTTACATTAAATTTAAAGGATTTGTTGTGGAATATTTTGAGTGTATCATAAAATCAGAATAAGGTAAGACAAGTAATATTTTCTGTCTTATATATATATATATATATATATATATATATATATATATATAGATAGATATATATAGATATAGATAGATAGATATTTATATACACACACACACATATATATATATATATATATATATATATATATATATATATATATATATGTGTGTGTGTGTGTGTATGTATATATATATATATATATATATATATATATATATATAAATATAGCTGCGAGCAGCGATGGAGGGCCAAAGCCGGTGGCACCGCCATCCCCGGTGCCTTTAGGTAACTAAAGGCACCGGGGTTGCGGTGCCACCGGCTTGGGCCCGTAATCGCTGCTCGCAGCTATATTTATTATTATTATTATTGTTCTTCAAGGGTTCGGGGGCTTTTGGGGCCTTTAACGTGCTCAAAAACTCATGAAACTTTGCACACAGGTCAGAAGCTGCGGCCATTAGGGCCGGGCTGAAGATGGTACCTGGGCGTGGCAGGGGGGCTCGACAGCGCCCCCTTGAATGGGGTCCGAGTGCGGTCCGAAAACTTGGTCCATATACCAAACACTCTTGCATGAATTAATATGAAACTCGGTACACATATAGATCTTATTGGGCTGAACAACTTTCGTGCTCTAAGTTTTACGCCAGCCCAACAGGAAGTCGGCTATTATGGGTTGTTTGGAAAACGCATGCTGTGGAATTTGATGTACTCCTCCTAGGAAATGCATCCATTCGCCTCCAAACTCGGTGTGCATGAAGTCAAGACATTGAGGATGATAAATTGCGGACGGATTTTTGATATCTCGAACGGTTTGGCCGAGGCGAGGAAACGAATTTATGGCGAATAATGGGACACAGGAAGTGTATTATAACTTCTGCATACATTGACTGATCTTGATAAAACTTCAGCAGTGTGTTCGTGGTCAGAGGCCGATCACATGGATGTGACTATTGTGAGTCAAAGTTATAGCGCCACCAACTGGCAGCAGGAAGTGTGTCACTTTCAAAATGCTTTGAAATCACCCTCTTATTTTTACCCGATTTGCTTCAAACTTTATGTGTATAATGTAAACACACGGCAGATGTAGACCTGTGAAAGGATTTTTGATATCTTTAATACTGTTGCCATGGCAACGCTTCAAACTTTAATATTCTTTTTTGATGCTTTTGAGACTCTTAACATACTTGAAATTGCATGAAACTCGACAGACACATCACATTTATTTGCACGTAGACATGTGCAAAGTTTCAGAAACGGGTGTGGTGAGGGGCTCAGTAGCGCCACCTTTAGTCATAAGTGGGGCGGTTAGTTTTATCAACAGTAACAAAACTTGGTATGTGTATTGTTCTCATCAAGACGGACAACTTTCTAATTGACATTAACCATCTCCGACCAACAGGAAGAGAGATATTTTGGTTTGAATGTGGATTTTCTGAAGAATTTTCTCTCCCTCTCTCTGTGTCTCTGTGTGTGTGAGGGGAGGGGGGGATTTGACTATTGCTTTTATATTGTTAATCAAGGTTTCAGGGGCTTTTGGGGTCCTTAACATGCTCAAAAACTCTTGAAACTTTGCACACAGGTCAGAACCCACGGCCATCAGGGCCGGGCTGAAGCTGGTACCCGGGCGTGGCTGGGGGGCTCAACAGCGCCCCCTTGAACGGGGTTCTAAAACTTGGTCCATATATCAAACACGCTTGCATGAATTAATATGAAACTCGGTACACATATAGATCTCATCGTGCCGAACAACTTTCCCCTGGTCAAGTTTTACGCCAGCCCAACAGGAAGTCGGCTATTATGGGTTGTTTGGAAAACGCTTGCTGTGGAATGTGAAATACTCCTCCTAGAAAATTCACCGTGTCCCCTCCAAACTCGGTGTGCATGTAGTCAAGACTTTGAGGATGCTAAATTGCGGACGGATTTTTGATATCTCGAACGGTTTGGCCATGGCGAGGAATCGAATTTATGGCGAGAAAAGAGAAACACGAAGTGGAATAACTTCTGCATACATTAACTGATCTTGATGAAACTTCAGCAGTGTGTTCGTGGTAAGAGGCCGATCAGATGGATGTAACTATTGTGATTCAAAGTTATAGCGCCACCAACTGGCAGCAGGAAGTGTGTCACTTTCAAAATGCTTTGAAATCACCCTCTTATTTTTACCCGATTTGCTTCAAACTTTATGTGTATAATGTAGACACACGGCAGATGTAGACCTGTGAAAGGTTTATTGATATCTTAAATACTGTTGCCGTGGCAACGCATCAAACTTTAATATTCTTTTCAGATGCTTTTGAGACTCTTAACATACTTGAAATTGGATGAAACTCGACAGACACATCACATTTATTAGCCGGTAGACATGTGCAAAGTTTCAGAAACGGGCGTGGTGAGGGGCTCAGTAGCGCCACCTTTAGTCAAAAATGGGGGCTTAGTTTTAAGTAGAGTCACAAAAATCGTTATGTATATTGTTCTCATCAAGCCGGACAACTTTCTAATTTATAGTCATAAGCTGTGACCAACAGAAAGTGAGATATTTTGGTTTGAATGTGATTTTTTGTAGAATTCTCTCCCTCTCTCTCTCTGCCTCTGCGTCTCTGTGTGTGTGAGGGGTGGGGGGATTTGTCTTTTGAGTGAGATTTGTTTAAAATTCCTGTTTTTCAAGGTTTCAGGGGCTTTTGGGGCCTTTAACGTGCTCGAAAACTCTTGAAACTTTGCACACAGGTCAGAACCCTCGGCCATCAGGGCTGGGCTGAAGCTGGTACCCGGGTGTGGCAGGGGGGCTCAACAGCGCCCCCTGGAATGGGATCCGAACACTTGTCCATAAATCAAACACACTTGCATGTAATGATATGAAACTCGGTACACATATAGATCACATCGGGCTGAACAACTTTCGTGCTCTAAGTTTTACGCCAGCCCAACAGGAAGTTGGCAATTATGGGTTGTTTGGAGAACGCTTGCTGTGGAATGCGAAGTACTCCTCCTAGAGAATTCATCCAATCCCCACCAAACTCGGTGTGCATGAAGTCAAGACATTGAGGATTCTAAATTGCGGACGGATTTTTGATATCTCGAACGGTTTGGCCATGGCGAGGAAACGAATTTATGGCGAGAAAAGAGAAACACGAAGTGGTATAACTTCTGCATACATTAACGGATCTTGATGAAACTTCACCAGTGTGTTCGTGGTAAGAGGCCGATCAGATGGATGTAACTATTGTGAGTCAAAGTTATAGCGCCACCAACTGGCAGCAGGAAGTGTGTCACTTTCAAAATGCTTTTGACAAAAGTGGGGGGGTTAGTTTTACCCACAGTTTTAAAAATCAGTACGTACATTGGTCTCATCGAGCCGGACAACTTTCTAATATACAGTTATTAGCTTCGACCAATAGGAAGTCAGATATTTTGGTTTGAATGTGGATTTATTTGCAAATTCAGCCTCTGCTTTTTACCCACTCCTGCTAAGTGTTTTTTTTTTTATTCACACCAAACTTTTTTAACACGATGAAAATACATTAAAGATGCTAAATTGTGAACGGATATTAAATATTTCAAACGGTTTTGACATGGCGAGGGATTAAAATAATGTCAAAAAAGGAATCAGAAAACATCTCATATATTCTTAAAATTTAATTATACACCATTTATTTTTATATAAAATTATACAAATATTAGAACTAAACCTATTTTATTCTGTTTTTGCAATTCAAAAAGTATGAAAAAGTTAAAAACAGGCTATTTAGTGCTATTTGTTTCAACAAAAAAGCAAACATAGGGCTATACTGCCCTCTTGTGTCCAAAAGGATATCAAAATAGTATATAAAACGTTTTACTAGGTAGGCCTATTGTATTTAAATATAAATTTATTAGGTATATGACTGTGAGGATATTTTCCCATCGGTTAAGCGACGTGTGACACGAGCGGGTGCTTTTAAATCGCTAATATAAAAGTGAAAGTAAAAAAACGGACGTCCGCACGGACATTGATAATGGTGCACGTTGGAAAGAATGATACTTTTAAACATAACACTAAACCGCCGTTAGGTGTCGCCAGGCGACCATCTTAATGAGCGAGTCATTGATTCATTCGTTCAAACGATTCATTCCAATGACTGAGTCATTCATGATTGAGACAGATGTTTATGGATTGACCATTGAATCTTTGAGTCAAGCGATTCGTTTCAAAATGCTGAATCATTCAGTAATGAGAAAACAAGTTGCTGTGATCTTTGTTTAACTATTTTTGCTGCTGAAACAGAACAAAAACAGTCAATATTGCATCTAAAATGTAAGTGACTTAATTGTAACTGTTTATTAACCTGTTGTATGAAATCAATGTCACAGTTTCAATCGTGATTGTATTCAGGAAATAGTTGCCTACTCGTCAAGTGAGGTTGCTTAACTCTATCATATGTTATAAAATATATAAAAACTCCATATTTGTAATTTTTATAGTCAGTATGTTGTTAACTGGGTTGCTTTTTTGTGTGCTGCGCTCATTTGTTGACAATTCTCCTGGAGAAGCAGCATGAGCCTCAGCAGTGCAACCTTGTTACCATTGATCAGTAATACATTTATTATTAACTGCTGATTGCAACTTAAAATGAATGTAATGAAATTAGAATAATCTCTCGTTTTAGTGATTCCCAAGTTATTTTTTTGTTATTGACGTTCTAATCAGGCTATACTTTGGTCGGGCAAGTAAAATTCTCTTTCAGGTAGGCCTATTGTATTTATATATAAATATATTAGGGATGTGACTGTGATAAAATTTTCCCACCGGTTAATCGACATGTGACACCGCTGAGGGCTTTTAAATCGCTAATTATAGTATACTATATACTAGTAAAATACAGACGTCCGCACAGACATTGATAATGGTGCGGAGTAGAGCGAGCATTTTCAATGTATTCCTATGGATGTAGGAATTAACTAAAACATTTTATTTATGTTTTTGTGTCCACTGTTCAACCGCAACCGCGTCACACACACATTCCAGAATTGCAATCTTGACATTCATTATAGCCCTAATACAATATAATAATAAAAATAGTCAACCTAACATAAACGAATTACACTGCTCTGTTTAAATAGTCAGTAGTACAATCTGTACCATTCACAGTAAGCAGAGCTCCACTGTGATGTTTCCAAGCACATTTTTGCGCGTGTGAAGAGGATGATTTTTTCCATCGATATTGGAACACGAGTGAAGTACAAAGCCTATAATAAAGAATAGTTTAGCATCCAAATACATCGCAAAAATTGAAACATTTTGATTCTAATGAGAGGGTTACGTGAGACCAACACTTCTTACTTTCGTTTTTATTTTTACGTTAAATTTAAAGGATTTGTTGTGGAATATTTTGAGTGTATCATAAAATCAGAATAAGGTAATACAAGTAATATGTTCTGTCTTATAAATATATATATATATATATATATATATATATATATATATATATATATATATATATATATATATGTGTGTGTGTGTGTGTGTGTGTGTGTGTGTATACATATATATATATATATATATATATATATATATATATATATATATATATATATATATAAATATAGCTGCGAGCAGCGATGGAGGGCCAAAGCCGGTGGCACCGCCATCCCCGGTGCCTTTAGTTACCTAAAGGCACCGGGGATGGCGGTGCCACCGGCTTGGGCCCGCAATCGCTGCTCGCAGCTATATTTATTATTATTATTATTCTCCGCATTTAATTGCATTTTTGAGGGCCTAAACATGCTCGAAAACTCACGAAACTTTGCACACGCGTCAGAACTGGCGAAAGTTTACATCTGATATAGGTTTCAGAATTGGGCGGGGCAAAATGGCTCGATAGCGCCACCTATAAAAGTTCAACGGAGTGCGCCTCCCGCTGTGTTCCACGTACGTGTACGAAATTCGGTACATATGTGTAAGGACCTAATACCTACAAAAAAGTCTCTTGGAGCATAGCTCTAAACACAACAGGAAGTCAGCCATTTTCAACTTTCTCTCTGATTTTTGTGCACTTTTTGCCATTTTCAGGCCTCGTACTTTAACGAACTCCTCCTACAGTTTTAATCTGATCATCTTCAAATTTGGTGAGTGTAATCTTAAGGCCTTTGCGACGTTAAATTGCGAAGATCTTGAGTTTTCGTCGAAGGGCGGGTCCTCGGCGGCCTGACAAATTTTGATGTTTCGCCATGAAACAGGAAGTTGCTGTAACTCAGGCATGGAATGTCCAATCTGCCCCAAACTTCACACTTTTGATAAGCGTTCTGTCCTGAACACATGACCATGCTCATATTCAGTTACAGTCATAGCGCCACCTGCTGGCAACAGGAAGTGACATGTTTAACACTCTTGTGGACTCCTGATAACAAATAAAAAAGTGCCAGCAAGTGCTAAACATGCTAACAACTTACTAGAAACATGCTAAAACATGCTAGCAAACACTTAGCTAAGTGCTAAAGCATGCTATTACTGCAATTAAATAGGGATTTGCTGTAACTCAGGCACGGAATGTCCAATCTGCCCCAAACTTCACACGTTTGATAAGAGTCATGGCCTGAACACATCTACATGAGAATATTCAGTTATAGTAATAGCGCCACCTACTGGTAACAGGAAGTGTCATGTTTAACACGTTGATGCCGTTCTAGCAACATGTTAAAAATGCCATTGACTTCTAAAAATGCTAGAAACATGTTAAAACATGCTAGCAATACTTAGCTAAGTGCTAAAACATGCTAATTCAATGAAACAGGATGTTGTTGTTACTCAAGAAGGCAATGTCCAATCTGCGCCAAACTTCACACTTTTGATAGCGTTCTGTCCTGAACACATGACCATGCTCATATTCAGTTACAGTCATAGCGCCACCTGCTGGCAACAGGAAGTGACATGTTAAACACTGTTGTGGACTCCTGA
>NC_140213.1:25486032-25516032 GCF_951802725.1 Rutilus rutilus | reverse complement strand
AAGTGCCATCAAGTGCTAAACATGCTAACAACATACTAGAAACATGCTAAAACATGCTAGCAAACACTTAGCTAAGTGCTAAAGCATGCTATTGCTGCAATTAAATAGGAATTTGCTGTAACACAGGCATGGAATGTCCAATCTGCCCCAAACTTCACACGTTTGATAAGAGTCATGGCCTGAACACATCTACATGAGAATATTCAGTTATAGTAATAGCGCCACCTACTGGTAACAGGAAGTGTCATGTTTAACACGTTGATGCCATTCTAGCAAGATGTTAAAAATGCCATTGACTTCTAAACATGCTAGAAACATGTTAAAACATACTAGCAAAACTTAGCTGAGTGCTAAAGCATGCTAATTCAATGAAACAGGATGTTGTTGTTACTCAAGAAGGCAATGTCCAATCTGCCCCAAACTTCACACTTTTGATAAGCGTTCTGTCCTGAACACATGACCATGCTCATATTCAGTTACAGTCATAGCGCCACCTGCTGGCAACAGGAAGTGACATGTTAAACACTGTTGTGGACTCCTAATAACATATAAAAAAGTGCCAGCATGTGCTAAACATGCTAACAACATACTAGAAACATGCTAAAACATGCTATCAATCACTTAGATAAGTGCTAAATCATGATATTACTGCAATTAAATGGGAATTTGTTGTAACACAGGCATGGGATGTTCAATCTACCCCAAACTTAATATGTAACATGCAAGAAACATGCTAGCAACACTTAGCTAAGTTCTAAAGCATGCTATAAAAGCTCAAGGAAGTTGTTGTAACTTAAGCATAAAATGTCCAATCTACCCCAAACTTCACACGTTTGATAAGAGTTATCTTTTGAACACATGTCCATGCTCATATTCAGTTATAGTCATAGCGCCGCCTGCTGGCAAAAGGAAGTGACGTTTAACACTGTTCTGGACTCCTAATAACATATAAAAAAATGCCAGTAGGTGCTAAACATCCTACCAACATACTAGAGACATGCTAAAACATACTAGCAAACACTTAGCTAAGTGCTAAAGCATGATATAACTGCAATTAAATATGAATTTGCTGTAACTCAGGCATGCAATGTCCAATCTACCCCAAAATTAATATGTAAAATGCTAGAAACATCATAAAACATGCTAGAAATGCTAAAGGAAGTTGTTGTAACTCAAGCATACAATGTCCAATCTGCCCCAAACTTCACATGTTTGATAAAAGTCCTGCACTGAACACATCTACATAGCGATATTCAGATATAGACATAGCCCCAACTACTGGCAACATAAAATGACATGGTTAACACAGTAATGCAGTACTAACCACATAATTATTGTGTACTAAGCATGCTAGAAACATACTAAACATGCTAGCAACACTTAGCTGAGTCATGAAGCATGCTATTAACACCATTATACGAAACATTTTGTAACTGACTTTGACATACTCTTACTATATATACCTCCTTAAATGTGCATTGCCCAACCATGCTCTGTCTTCCTAAAGCCACCGAGTGTTGATGGCACGGGTGCGAGGGCCCTTTCATCGCTGCTTGCAGCTTTAATTAGGGCCCAAGCCCTGAAAGGGCGAAGGCCCTATTGTTTCCGGTAGGATTATTTATTATTAGGGCCCAAGCCCTGAAAGGGCGAAGGCCCTATTGTTTTCGGTAGGATTATTATTATTATTATTATTTTTCTTACGACTATTCAGGCATTTTTGGGGCCCTTAACATGCTCAAAAACTCTTGAAACTTTGCACACGAGTCAGAACCCGCGGCCATCAGGGCCGGGCTGAAGCTGGTACCCGGGCGTGGCAGGGGGGCTCGACAGCGCCCCCTGGAACGGGGTCCGAAAACTTGGTCCATAAATCAAACACGCTTGCATGTAATAATATGAAACTCGGTACACATATAGATCTCATCGGGCCGCACAACTTTCATGCTCTAAGTTTTACGCCAGCCCAACAGGAAGTCGACTATTTAGGGTTGTTTGGAAACGCATGCTTAGGAATTTGAAACACTTCTCTTAGGGAATTCACCCGGTCAGCACCAAACTCGGTGTGCATGAAGTCAAGACATTGAGGATGAAAAATTGCCAGGGGATTTTTGATATCTCGAACGGTTTGGCTGTGGCGAGGAAACGAATTTATGGCGAATAATGGGACACAGGAAGTGTATTATAACTTCTGCATACATTGACTGATCTTGATAAAACTTCAGCAGTGTGTTCGTGGTCAGAGGCTGATCACATTGATGTGACTATTGTGAGTCAAAGTTATAGCGCCACCTACTGGCAGCAAGAAGTGTGTCACTTTCAAAATGCTTTGAAATCACCCTCTTATTTTTACCCGATTTGCTTCAAACTTTATCTGTATAATGTAAACACACGGCAGATGTAGACCTGTGAAAGGATTATTGATATCTTAGATACTGTTGCCGTGGCAACGCATCAAACTTTAATTTTCTTTTTGGATGCTTTTGAGACTCTTAAGATGCTTGAAATTGGATGAAACTCGACAGACACATCACATTTATTAGCCAGTAGACATGTGCAAAGTTTCAGAAATGGGCGTGGTGAGGGGCTCAGTAGCGCCACCTTTAGTCAAAAATGGGGGCTTAGTTTTAAGTAGAGTCACAAAAATCGTTATGTATATTGTTCTCATCAAGCCGGACAACTTTCTAATTTATAGTCATAAGCTGTGACCAACAGGAAGTGAGATATTTTGGTTTGAATGTGATTTTTTGGAGAATTCTCTTCCTCTCTCTCTCTCTGCCTCTGCGTCTCTGTGTGTGTGAGGGGTGGGGGGATTTGTCTTTTGAGTGAGATTTGTTTAAAATTCCTGTTTTTCAAGGTTTCAGGGGCTTTTGGGGCCTTTAACGTGCTCGAAAACTCTTGAAACTTTGCACACAGGTCAGAACCCGCGGCCATCAGGGCCGGGCTAAAGCTGGTACCCGGGCGTGGCAGGGGGGCTCAACAGCGCCCCCTGGAACGGGATCCGAACACTTGTCCATAAATCAAACACACTAGCATGTAATGATATGAAACTCGGTACACATATAGATCTCATCGGGCCGAACAACTTTCGTGCTCTAAGTTTTACGCCAGCCCAACAGGAAGTCAGCATTTATGGGTTGTTTGGAGAACGCTTGCTGTGGAATTTGAAACACTTCTCCTAGAGAATTAATTAAATCGCCACCAAACTCGGTGTGCATGAAGTCAAGACATTGAGGATGCTAAATTGCGGACGGATTTTTGATATCTCAAACGGTTTGGCCGTGGCGAGGACACAAATTTATGGCGAGAAAAGAGAAACACGAAGTGTTATAACTTCTGCACACATTAACTGATCTTGATGAAACTTCAGCAGTGTGTTCGTGGTAAGAGGCCGATCAGATGGATGTGACTATTGTGAGTCAAAGTTATAGCGCCACCAACTGGCAGCAGGAAGTGTGTCACTTTCAAAATGTTTTTGACAAAAGTGGGGGGGTTAGTTTTACCCACAATTACAAAAATCAGTACGTATATTGGTCTCATCGAGCCGGACAACTTTCTAATTTACAGTTATTAGCTCTGACCAACAGGAAGTCAGATATTTTGGTTTGAATGTGGATTTATTTGCAAATTCAGCCTCTGCATTTTTACCCACTCCTGCTAAGTGGTTAATTTTATTCACACCAAACTTTTTCAACATGATGAAAATACATTAAAGATGCTAAATTGTGAACGGATATTGAATATCTCAAACGGTTTTGATATGGCGAGGGATTAAAATAATGTCAAAAAAGGAATCAGAAAACATCTCATATCTTTAAAAAATTTTATTATACACCATTTATTTTTATATAAAATTATACAAATATCAGAACTAAACCGAAACAGAACTAGTTTTGGGTTTATTCAGTTTTTTCAATTCAAGAATTATGTACAAGTTTAAAATCAGCCAGAATGCGCTATTTAGTAAAAAAAAAAGTCATACATAGGGCTATACTGCCCTCTTGTGTTCAAAATCAGGTAGGCCCATTGTATATTGTATTTATATATAAATATAATAGCGATGTGACTGAGAATTTTTTCCCACTGGTTAATCGATGTGTGACACCGCGGCGGGGGCTTTTAAATCGCTAACTTAAAGGGATACTCCACTTTAAATTGAAAATTCTGTCATCATATACTCACCCTCATGTTGTTTCAATCCTTTATGAATTTCTTTCTTCTGCTGAACAGAAAGGAAGATATTTAGAAGAGTGTCAGTAACCAGACAGTTTCTGGTCTCATTGACTTCCATAGTATACATTTTTTCCTACTATGGAAGTCAATGGGATCAGAAACTGTCTGGTTACTGACATTCTTCTAAATATCTTCCTTTCTGTTCAGCAGAAGAAAGAAATTCATAAAGGATTAAAACAACATGAGGGTGAGTATATGATGACAAAATTTTCATTTTTAAGTGGAGTATCCCTTTAAAAGCGAAAGTGAAATACGGACGTCCAGTAGGAATGAACTAAAAAACATTCACTCTGTTCTGCTCGTTCCTCGCTGTAGGTGCGTTATTGCCCGTGCAGCCGTGAGCATTTTAGTTTAATTTAAAAAATAGCGCCATTTCGGGGGTGGGATTGCTTGAATGTTTTTTTTACAAAAGCACAATGTTGTGTTTTATTGCGAGTGTACATAAATATAAGTAAACACATTGCAGTTTAAACGATGTCCTGTATGAACAAACCGACGGAGTAGCCTATGTTTTTATGTTTCCACTGTTCGATCGTGCCCACGCCTCACACACACACACACACACACACACACTGTGCATTCCAGCATTGCAATCTTGACATCGCAGCCGGTTCATTACAGCCGTAATAAAATATAATAATAATTATAAATAGTCAACCTATTTGCAGCAAATGATAGTAGATTTTAGATCAATATATTTGTTTTCCTTACAATTTTAATTAACACTAACTTTATTCTTATCTGAATTAAAAATAATTTATTTCGGTATAAAATAATACTACCATTAAAAAATACATTTGATTGTCTTTTTTAATCAATGGAGAATGTGTGACTTAAAAATAAACAGATTAGTGCTCGGTTTGAGGACAAGAAATGAAAACCAATGCAATATGATGAATGTCCAAAAACGTTCGCTCTTCTCTGCCCGTTCCTCGCCTCGCCATATATATATATATATATATATATATATATAAATATATATATATATATATATATATATATATATATATATATATATATATATATATATATATATATATATATATATATATTTATTTATTTATTTATTGTTACATATATATAATGTATATATATATTTATTTATTTTTGTTACATATATATATATATATATATATATATATATATATATATATATATATATATATATAAATATAGCTGCGAGCAGCGATGGAGGGCTCAAGCCGGTGACACCGCCACCCCAGTGGCTTTAGTGTAACTAAAGGCACCAGGGTGGCGGTGCCACCGGCTTGGGCCCGCAATCGCTGCTCGCAGCTATATTTATTATTATTTTTTTCTACTTCTCGGGCACTTTTGGGGTCCTTAACATGCTCGAAAACTCTTGAAACTTTGCACACGGGTCAGAACGCGCGGCCATCAGGGCCGGGCTGAAGCTGGTACCCGGGCGTGGCAGGGGGGCTCGACAGCGCCCCCTGGAACGGGATCCGAACACTTGTCCATAAATCAGACACGCTTGCATGTAATAATATGAAACTCGGTACACATATGGATCTCATCGGGCCGAACAACTTTCGTGCTCTAAGTTTTACGCCAGCCCAACAGGAAGTCGGCTATTATGGGTTGTTTGGAAACGCATGCTGTGGAATTTAATGTACTCCTCCTAGGGAATTCATCCAATCGGCTCCAAACTCGGTCAGCATGAAGTCAAGACATTGAGGATGAAAAATTGCCAGGGGATTTTTGATATCTCGAACGGTTTGGCCGTGGCGAGGAAACGAATTTATGGCGAATAATGGAAACAGGAAATGTGTTATAACTTCTGCATACATTAACTGATCTTGATTAAACTTCAGCAGTGTGTTCATTGTAAGAGGCCGATCACATGGATGTGACTATTGTGAGTCAAAGTTATAGCGCCACCAACTGGCAGCAGGAAGTGTGTCACTTTCAAAATGCTTTGAAATCACCCTCTTATTTTTACCCGATTTGCTTCAAACTTTATGTGTATAATGTAAACACACGGCAGATGTAGACCTGTGAAAGGATTTTTGATATCTTTAATACTGTTGCCATGGCAACGCATCAAACATCAATATTCTTTTTTGATGCTTTTGAGACTCTTAGCATGCTTGAAATTGCATGAAACTCGACAGACACATTACATTTATTACCTAGTAGACATGTGCAAAGTTTCAGAAACGGGCGTGGTGAGGGGCTCAGTAGCGCCACCTTTAGTCATAAGTGGGGGGGTTAGTTTTATCAACAGCAACAAAACTTGGTATGTGTATTGTTCTCATCAAGACGGACAACTTTCTAATTTACACTAACTATCTCTGACCAACAGGAAGAGAGATATTTTGGTTTGAATGTGGATTTTCTGAAGAATTTTCTCTCCCTCTCTCTGTGTCTCTGTGTATGTGAGGGGAGGGGGGGATTTGACTATTGCTTTTATATTGTTAATCAGAATCAGAATCAGAATCAGAATCAGAAAGAGCTTTATTGCCAAGTGTGCTTGCACCCACAAGGAATTTTTCTTGGTACTGAAGCTTCCAGTGCACATATACAAATACAACAATAACATAGTAATACAAATTCTAAGAATGAAAATATATAAAAAATAAATAAAAATAGTATAAAAGTAAAAAAGTAGGGTCACAGTTGGGTTTAGTCTGAATAAACATTTACAGATTATGAACATATTTACAGTATTTTGAGTAGTATGAATAATATAAATATCACCTGAATTAGAGAATATTACACTAGACAGTGGGAGTCTAGCGCATGTTACAGATTATAAACATATTTACAGTATTTTGAGTAGTATGAATAATATAGATATAAATATCACCTGAGTTTATTGCACTAGACAATGGGAGTATTGCACTTACAGGCATATGCTTTGGGGGGCATGTTAAGTGTTCAGAAGGGAAATGGCCTGTGGAAAGAAACTGTTCCTGTGCCTGGAAGTTCTTGTGGCCAGTGATCTGTGTCGCCGTCCTGACGGTAACAGTTCAAACAGGGGATGTCCAGGGTGAGTGGAGTCTGTGATGATTTTACCTGCTCTCTTCCTCACTCTGGAAGAGTACAGGTCCTGGAGGGTTGGCAGGGGGGCACCAATAATCCTCTCTGCAGTCCGGACTGTCCGTTGTAGTCTCCTGATGTCCGATTTGGTAGCTGAACCAAACCAGACAGTGATGGAAGTGCTTAAAACAGACTCAATGACGGCTGAGTAGAACTGGATCAGCAGCTCCTGTGGCAGATTGAACTTCTTCAGCTGGCGAAGGAAGTACAGTCTCTGCTGGGCCTTTTTCACAATGGAGTCAATGTGATTTGCCCACTTCAGGTCCTGGGAGATGGTAGAGCCCAGGAACCTGAATGACTCCACTGCTTCCACAGTGCTGTTCATGATGGTGAGAGGGGGGAGTGCTGGGGTGTTTCTCCTGAAGTCCACGATCATCTCCACTGTTTTGAGTGTGTTCAGCTCAAGGTTGTTATAACTGCACCAGACAGCCAGCTGTTCAACCCCCAGTCTGTAAGCAAGGTTTCAGGGGCTTTTGGGGTCCTTAACGTGCTCAAAAACTCTTGAAACTTTGCACACAAGTCAGAACCCCCTGCCATCAGGGACGGGCTGAAGCTGGTACCCGGGCGTGGCAGGGGGGCTCAACAGCGCCCCCTTGAACGGGGTCCCAAAACTTGGTCCATAGATCAAACACGCTTGCATGAATTAATATGAAACTCGGTACACATATAGATCTCATCGGGCCGAACAACTTTCCCCTGGTTAAGTTTTACGCCAGCCCAACAGGAAGTCGGCTATTATGGGTTGTTTGGAAACGCATGCTGTGGAATTTAATGTACTCCTCCTAGGGAATTCATCCAATCGGCTCCAAACTCGGTCAGCATGAAGTCAAGACATTGAGGATGAAAAATTGCCAGGGGATTTTTGATATCTCGAACGGTTTGGCCGTGGCGAGGAAACGAATTTATGGCGAATAATGGAAACAGGAAATGTGTTATAACTTCTGCATACATTAACTGATCTTGATTAAACTTCAGCAGTGTGTTCATTGTAAGAGGCCGATCACATGGATGTGACTATTGTGAGTCAAAGTTATAGCGCCACCAACTGGCAGCAGGAAGTGTGTCACTTTCAAAATGCTTTGAAATCACCCTCTTATTTTTACCCGATTTGCTTCAAACTTTATGTGTATAATGTAAACACACGGCAGATGTAGACCTGTGAAAGGATTTTTGATATCTTTAATACTGTTGCCATGGCAACGCATCAAACATCAATATTCTTTTTTGATGCTTTTGAGACTCTTAGCATGCTTGAAATTGCATGAAACTCGACAGACACATTACATTTATTACCTAGTAGACATGTGCAAAGTTTCAGAAACGGGCATGGTGAGGGGCTCAGTAGCGCCACCTTTAGTCATAAGTGGGGGGGTTAGTTTTATCAACAGCAACAAAACTTGGTATGTGTATTGTTCTCATCAAGACGGACAACTTTCTAATTTACACTAACTATCTCTGACCAACAGGAAGAGAGATATTTTGGTTTGAATGTGGATTTTCTGAAGAATTTTCTCTCCCTCTCTCTGTGTCTCTGTGTATGTGAGGGGAGGGGGGGATTTGACTATTGCTTTTATATTGTTAATCAGAATCAGAATCAGAATCAGAATCAGAAAGAGCTTTATTGCCAAGTGTGCTTGCACCCACAAGGAATTTTTCTTGGTACTGAAGCTTCCAGTGCACATATACAAATACAACAATAACATAGTAATACAAATTCTAAGAATGAAAATATATAAAAAATAAATAAAAATAGTATAAAAGTAAAAAAGTAGGGTCACAGTTGGGTTTAGTCTGAATAAACATTTACAGATTATGAACATATTTACAGTATTTTGAGTAGTATGAATAATATAAATATCACCTGAATTAGAGAATATTACACTAGACAGTGGGAGTCTAGCGCATGTTACAGATTATAAACATATTTACAGTATTTTGAGTAGTATGAATAATATAGATATAAATATCACCTGAGTTTATTGCACTAGACAATGGGAGTATTGCACTTACAGGCATATGCTTTGGGGGGCATGTTAAGTGTTCAGAAGGGAAATGGCCTGTGGAAAGAAACTGTTCCTGTGCCTGGAAGTTCTTGTGGCCAGTGATCTGTGTCGCCGTCCTGACGGTAACAGTTCAAACAGGGGATGTCCAGGGTGAGTGGAGTCTGTGATGATTTTACCTGCTCTCTTCCTCACTCTGGAAGAGTACAGGTCCTGGAGGGTTGGCAGGGGGGCACCAATAATCCTCTCTGCAGTCCGGACTGTCCGTTGTAGTCTCCTGATGTCCGATTTGGTAGCTGAACCAAACCAGACAGTGATGGAAGTGCTTAAAACAGACTCAATGACGGCTGAGTAGAACTGGATCAGCAGCTCCTGTGGCAGATTGAACTTCTTCAGCTGGCGAAGGAAGTACAGTCTCTGCTGGGCCTTTTTCACAATGGAGTCAATGTGATTTGCCCACTTCAGGTCCTGGGAGATGGTAGAGCCCAGGAACCTGAATGACTCCACTGCTTCCACAGTGCTGTTCATGATGGTGAGAGGGGGGAGTGCTGGGGTGTTTCTCCTGAAGTCCACGATCATCTCCACTGTTTTGAGTGTGTTCAGCTCAAGGTTGTTATAACTGCACCAGACAGCCAGCTGTTCAACCCCCAGTCTGTAAGCAAGGTTTCAGGGGCTTTTGGGGTCCTTAACGTGCTCAAAAACTCTTGAAACTTTGCACACAAGTCAGAACCCCCTGCCATCAGGGACGGGCTGAAGCTGGTACCCGGGCGTGGCAGGGGGGCTCAACAGCGCCCCCTTGAACGGGGTCCCAAAACTTGGTCCATAGATCAAACACGCTTGCATGAATTAATATGAAACTCGGTACACATATAGATCTCATCGGGCCGAACAACTTTCCCCTGGTTAAGTTTTACGCCAGCCCAACAGGAAGTCGGCTATTATGGGTTGTTTGGAGAACGCTTGCTGTGGAATGTGAAATACTCCTCGTAGAAAATTCATCCAATCCCCACCATACATGAAGTCAAGACATTGAGGATGTTAAATTGCGGACGGATTTTTGATATCTCGAACGGTTTGGCCGTGGCGAGGAAACGAATTTATGGCGAGAAAAGAGAAACACGAAGTGGTATAACTTCTGCATACATTAACTGATCTTGATGAAACTTCAACAGTGTGTTCGTGGTAAGAGGCCGATCAGATGGATGTAACTATTGTGAGTCAAAGTTATAGCGCCACCAACTGGCAGCAGGAAGTGTGTCACTTTCAAAATGCTTTTGACAAAAGTGGGAGGGTTAGTTGTATACAAGTAACAAAAATCAGTACGTACATTGGTCTCATCGACCCGGACAACTTTCTAATTTAAAGTCATTAGCTCTGACCATCAGGAAGTCAGATATTTTGATCTGAATGTGGATTTTTTTGCAAAATCAGCCTCTGAATTTTTAGCCACCTTTATCTAAGTGGTTTATTTTATTCCAACCAAACTTTTTCAACATGATAAAAATATATTAATGATGCTAAATTGTGAACGGATAATAAATATCTCAAACGGTTTTGCTATGGCGAGGGATTAAAGTATTGTCTAAAAAGGAAACACTCAAAGGCTCATATATTCTAAAAATGTAATTATACACCATTTATTACTATATAAAAGTATACAAATATCAGAACTTAACTCATTTTATTCTTTTTTTTCAATTTAAGAATGAAGTTTAAGTTTAAAAAATGCCAGAATGGTTGTTTAGTCTAAACAATAAATAAATAAAGTCAAACATAGTGCTATACTGCCCTCTTGTGTTCAAAATCAGGTAGGCCTATTATATCTATATAAAAATATACTAGGTATGTGACGGTGAGAATATTTTACCACCGGTTAACTGACGTGTGACACCGCTAGGGGCTTTTTAATCGCTAACTTAAAAACGAAAGTAAAATATGTTCGTCCGCACGGACATTGATAATGGTGCAGAGCAGAGCGAGCGTTTTCAATAAATTCCTATGGAAGGAGGAATGACCTAAAAAACGTTGACTCTGTTCTGCTCGTTCGTCGCTGAGGACGCGCACCATTATGAATGCCTGTGCAGCCGTGAGCATTTTAGTTTCATTTTCGGGGCGGATTGCTTGAATGTATTTAAAAAAAGCACAATGTTGTGTTTTATTGCTACTGTACAAAAATATAAGTTAACACTTTGCAGTTTGAATGATGTTCTGAACAAAATGACAGAGTATGTTTTTATGTGTCCACTGTTCAATCGCGCCCCCGTTTTAGTGATTCCCAAGTTATTTTTTCATTTAAGTTTTTTTCATTGTTCTAATCAGGTCAGGCAAGTAAAATGATCTGTGTCTTATCCCTTACATTTTTATATAATATATTGTAACGAGGTTCAGATGTTATGGGAAGAAGGAGGCGGGAACCGGCTAACATTCAAACATATTTAATAAATAAATACACAAATACAAAAATGAAAGTAAAAGCCAGCAGCCCCTCACGGACGACTGCTGGCAACACAAACAGAAACAAAACATGAACTAAAAATCAGGCCTGTCCTCTCTCGCTCTTCACTGTCGTCGCTCCTCCTTTATGCTTCCGCTCCTCCGTGAGAGATGCGAGACCGGTGCGTCGCGCACGTGTCGCTCATTATCAATCGCGCCACCGGCCTCGCGCCGTCCTCCCACGGCCCTCGACCTCGTCGTGCTCGCCACATACCCCCATCGCCCCTCGCAGGCCGGGGGGCACCCACGAAACTGCGCTTACTCCCCCTCCCCCCCTCCCCGGGGGGACCGATCACGGCGGCTGCGGTACCTGGGCTGGAGGTATGGATAGACGAGGTGAGGGAAAAGGAGACGGAAGCACGAGGAGCGACAGAGACGAGAGAGGGGAGAGAGGAAAAATAAATAAATAAAAAAAAATTCTTGATCCGGTTCCCGGACACACTGCCGCTCGGTCCTCAACCAGCTGAGAGTCACTCGCGGTGCCATGCGATGGTACTGGACATCCGTTGGGGAACAGCTCGACGCTCCTCCGCCTCCTGGCGGACGGCGATGGCTCCTCCGGTTGAGGGCAGCCGGCAGCGAGTCTCCCGTTCCCTGCTCCGCCCCCATCATGGCCGACGGCAACAGGCTCCGGCCCACGGCAAACGGGACTCCTCCGCTCCCTCTCGGACGGCAGCCACCCCTCCTCGACCCAGGAGCACGGCAGCGAGCTCGAGCTCCGTCCCCCCAGTTCTTCCATCGCTCCAGCACCATCACCTCGGGCAGCAATCGGCGGCCATCGCTCCCTCGTGCTGCCCGACCTCCTCAGCACCGCGATCCCCCCCAGCAGCGAGGGCTCCCCGACAGCGTGTCCCTCCTTCTTCCCGGGTTTCGGCACCAGTGTAACGAGGTTCAATAGTTACGGGAAGAAGGAGGCGGGAACCGGCGAACATTCAATATATTTTAATAAATAAATACACAAATACAAAAATGAAAGTAAAAGCCAGCAGCCCCTCACGGACGACTGCTGGCAACACAAACAGAAACAAAACATGAACTAAAAATCAGGCCTGTCCTCTCTCGCTCTTCACTGTCGTCGCTCCTCCTTTATGCTTCCGCTCCTCCGTGAGAGATGCGAGACCGGTGCGTCGCGCACGTGTCGCTCATTATCAATCGCGCCACCGGCCTCGCGCCGTCCTCCCACGGCCCTCGACCTCGTCGTGCTCGTCACATATATATACACTACTGTTCAAAAATTTGGCGTCAGTAAGATTTTTAAGCGAAGTTTCTTCTGCTCACCAAGGCTGCATTTATTTGATTAAAAATACAAACAAAAACAGTAATATTGTAAAATAGTATTCCAATTTAAAACAGCTGCTTTCTATTTTAATATATTTTAAACTGTTATTTATTCCTGTGATCAAAGCTGAGTTTTCAGCATCATTACTCCAGTCGTCACTGTCACATGATCCTTCAGAAATTATTCTAATATGATGATTGATGCTCAAGAAACATTCATTATTATTTTAAATGTCGAAAACAGTTGTGTACAGTCTTTGATGAATAGAAAGTTCAAAAGAACAGCATTTATCTGAAATCTAAAGCTTTTGTAACATTAAACACTACCGTTCAGAAGTTTGGGGTCAGTAATAATTTTAATTTTATTTTTGGGGGAAAGAAATAAAATAAATCAATACTTTTATTCATCGAGAATGAGTTAAACTGATCAAAAGTTACAGTACAGACATTTATAATGTTAAAAAAATTATATTTGAAATAAATGCTGTTCTTTTGAACTTTACATTCATCAACGCATTTTGAAAAAAAATCTGTACACAACTGTTTTCAACATTGAAAATAATAATTAATATTTATTGACCATCAATCATCATATTAGAATGGTTTCTGAAGGATCATGTGACACTGAAGACGGGAGTAATGATGCTGAAAACTCAGCTTTGATCACATAAATTAATTACAGTGTAAAATATTTTAAAATAGAAAACAGCTGTTTTAAATTGGAATAATATTTCACAATATTACTGTTTTTGTTTGTATTTTTAATCAAATAAATGCAGCCTTGGTGAGCAGAAGAGACTTCTCCTAAAAACATTAAAAATCTTCCTGACCCCAAACTTTTGAACGGCATATATATATATATATATATATATATATATATATATATATATATATATATATACACACATTTATACATATATATATATATATATATATATATATATATATATATATGTTTATATATATATATATATATGTTTGTATAATATATATATATATGTTTGTATAATATATATATATATATATATATATATATATATATATATATGTTTGTATAATATATATATATATATATATATATATATATATATATATATATATATATATATATATATATATATATAAATATAGCTGCGAGCAGCGATGGAGGGCCAAAGCCGGCGGTACCGCCACCCCGGTGCCTTTAGGTAACTAAAGGCACCGGGGTTGCGGTGCCACCGGCTTGGGCCCGTAATCGCTGCTCGCAGCTATATTTATTATTATTATTATTATTATTATTATTTTGTCAACCTTTCGGGCACTTTTGGGGCTCTTAACATGCTCGAAAACTCTTGAAATTTTGCACACACGTCAGAACCCGCGGCCATCAGGGCCGGACTGAAGCTGGTACCCGGGCGTGGCAGGGGGGCTCGACAGCGCCCCCTGGAACGGGATCCGAACACGTGTCCATAAATCAAACACGCTTGCATGTAATAATATGAAACTCGGTACACATATAGATCTCATCCGGCCGAACAACTTTCGTGCTCTAAGTTTTACGCCAGCCAAACAGGAAGTTGGCTATTTAGCGTTGTTTGGAAACGCATGCTGTGGAATTTAATGTACTCCTCCTAGGGAATTCATCGATTCGCCTCCAAACTCGGTGTGCATAAAGTCAAGACATTGAGGATGCTAAATTGCGGACGGATTTTTGATATCTCGAACGGTTTGGCCGTGGCGAGGAAACAAATTTATGGCGAAAAAATGAAACAGGAAGTGTGTTATAACTTCTGCATACATTAACTGATCTTGATGAAACTTCAGCAGTGTGTTCGTTGTAAGAGGCCGATCGCACAGATTTGACTATTGTGAGTCAAAGTTATAGCGCCACCAACAGGCAGCAGGAAGTACATCACTTTCAAAATGCTTTGAAATCAGTATCTTATTTTTACCCGATTTGCTTCAAACTTTATGTGTACAATGTAGACACACGGCAGATGTAAACCTGTGAAAGGATTATTGATATCTTAGATACTGTTGCCGTGGCAACGCATCAAACTTTAATATTCTTTTTTGATGCTTTTGAGACTCTTAACATACTTGAAATTGCATGAAACTCAACAGACACATCACATTTATTAGCCAGTAGACATGTGCAAAGTTTCAGAAACGGGGGTGGTGGAATGGCTCAGTAGCGCCACCTTTAGTCAAAAATGGGGGGTTTAGTTTTTCCTAGAATCACAAAACTTGGTATGTGTATTGTTCTCATCAAGACGGACAACTTTCTAATTTACATGAACCATCTCCGACCAACAGGAAGAGAGATATTTTGGTTTGAATGTGGATTTTCTGAAGAATTTTCTCTCCCTCTCTCTGTGTCTGTGTGTGTGTGAGGGGAGGGGGGGATTTGACTATTGCTTTTATATTGTTAATCAAGGTTTCAGGGGCTTTTGGGGTCCTTAACGTGCTCAAAAACTCTTGAAACTTTGCACACAGGTCAGAACCCACGGCCATCAGGGCCGGGCTGAAGCTGGTACCCGGGCGTGGCTGGGGGGCTCAACAGCGCCCCCTTGAACGGGGTTCTAAAACTTGATCCATATATCAAACACGCTCGCATGAATTAATATGAAACTCGGTACACATATAGATCTCATCGGGCCGAACAACTTTACCCCGGTCAAGTTTTACGCCAGCCCAACAGGAAGTCGGCTATTATGGGTTGTTTGGAAAACGCTTGCTGTGGAATGTGAAATACTCCTCCTAGAAAATTCACCGTGTCCCCTTCAAACTCGGTGTGCATGTAGTCAAGACTTTGAGGATGCTAAATTGCGGACGGATTTTTGATATCTCGAACGGTTTGGCTGTGGCGAGGAATCGAATTTATGGCGAGAAAAGAGAAACACGGAAGTGGAATAACTTCTGCATACATTAACTGATCTTGATGAAACTTCAGCAGTGTGTTCGTGGTAAGAGGCCGATCAGATGGATGTAGCTATTGTGAGTCAAAGTTATAGCGCCACCAACTGGCAGCAGGAAGTGTGTCACTTTCAACATGCTTTTGACAAAAGTGGGGGGGTTAGGTTTACCCACAATTACAAAAATCAGTAAGTATATTGGTCTCATCGAGCTGGACAACTTTCTAATTTGCTGTCATTAGCTTGGACCAACAGGAAGTCAGATATTTTGGTTTGAATGTGGATTTATTTGCAAATTCAGCCTCTGCTTTTTACCCACTCCTGCTAAGTGTTTTTTTTTTTATTCACACCAAACTTTTTCAACATGATGAAAATACATTAAAGATGCTAAATTGAGAACGGATATTGAATATCTCAAACGGTTTTGACATGGCGAGGGATTAAAATAATGTCAAAAAAAAAAATCAGAAAACATATACAAATATTAGAACTAAACCTATTTTATTCTGTTTTTGCAATTCAAGAAGTATGACAAAGTTAAAAACAGGCTATTTAGTGCTATTTGTTTCAACAAAAAAGCAAACATAGGGCTATACTGCCCTCTTGTGTCCAAAAGGATATCAAAATAGTATATAAAACGTTTTACTAGGTAGGCCTATTGTATTTAAATATAAATGTATTAGGTATATGACTGTGAGGATATTTTCCCATCGGTTAAGCGACGTGTGACACGAGCGGGTGCTTTTAAATCGCTAATATAAAAGTGAAAGTAAAAAAACGGACGTCCGCACGGACATTGATAATGGTGCACGTTGGAAAGAATGATACTTTTAAACATAACACTAAACCGCCATTAGGTGTCGCCAGGCGACCATCTTAATGAGCGAGTCATTGATTCATTCGTTCAAACGATTCATTCCAATGACTGAGTCATTCATGATTGAGACAGATGTTTATGGATTGACCATTGAATCTTTGAGTCAAGCGATTCGTTTCAAAATGCTGAATCATTCAGTAATGAGAAAACAAGTTGCTGTGATCTTTGTTTAACTATTTTTGCTGCTGAAACAAAACAAAAACAGTCAATATTGCATCTAAAATGTAAGTGACTTAATTGTAACTGTTTATTAACCTGTTGTATGAAATCAATGTCACAGTTTCAATTGTGATTGTATTCAGGAAATAGTTGCCTACTCGTCAAGTGAGGTTGCTTAACTCTATCATATGTTATAAAATATATAAAAACTCCATATTTGTCATTTTTATAGTCAGTATGTTGTTAACTGGGTTGCTTTTTTGTGTGCTGCGCTCATTTGTTTACAATTCTCCTGGAGAAGCAGCATGAGCCTCAGCAGTGCAACCTTGTTACCATTGATCAGTAATACATTTATTATTAACTGCTGATTGCAACTTAAAATGAATGTAATGAAATTAGAATAATCTCTCGTTTTAGTGATTCCCAAGTTATTTTTTTGTTATTGACGTTCTAATCAGGCTATACTTTGGTCGGGCAAGTAAAATTCTCTTTCAGGTAGGCCTATTGTATTTACAGTGAGGAAAATAAGTATTTGAACACCCTGCTATTTTGCAAGTTCTCCCACTTAGAAATCATGGAGGGGTCTGAAATTGTCATCGTAGGTGCATGTCCACTGTGAGAGACATAATCTAAAAAAAAAAAATCCAGAAATCACAATGTATGATTTTATAACTATTTATTTGTATGATACAGCTGCAAATAAGTATTTGAACACCTGAGAAAATCAATGTTAATATTTGGTACAGTAGCCTTTGTTTGCAATTACAGAGGTCAAACGTTTCCTGTAGTTTTTCACCAGGTTTGCACACACTGCAGGAGGGATTTTGGCCCACTCCTCCACACAGATCTTCTCTAGATCAGTCAGGTTTCTGGGCTGTCGCTGAGAAACACGGAGTTTGAGCTCCCTCCAAAGATTCTCTATTGGGTTTAGGTCTGGAGACTGGCTAGGCCACGCCAGAACCTTGATATGCTTCTTACAGAGCCACTCCTTGGTTATCCTGGCTGTGTGCTTCGGGTCATTGTCATGTTGGAAGACCCAGCCTTGACCCATCTTCAATGCTCTAACTGAGGGAAGGAGGTTGTTCCCCAAAATCTCGCAATACATGGCCCCGGTCATCCTCTCCTTAATACAGTGCAGTCGCCCTGTCCCATGTGCAGAAAAACACCCCCAAAGCATGATGCTACCACCCCCATGCTTCACAGTAGGGATGGTATTCTTGGGATGGTACTCATCATTCTTCTTCCTCCAAACACGTTTAGTGGAATTATGACCAAAAAGTTCTATTTTGGTCTCATCTGACCACATGACTTTCTCCCATGACTCCTCTGGATCATCCAAATGGTCATTGGCAAACTTAAGACGGGCCTTGACATGTTCTGGTTTAAGCAGTGGAACCTTCCGTGCCATGCATGATTTCAAACCATGACGTCTTAGTGTATTACCAACAGTAACCTTGGAAACGGTGGTCCCAGCTCTTTTCAGGTCATTGACCAGCTCCTCCCGTGTAGTTCTGGGCTGATTTCTCACCTTTCTTAGGATCATTGAGACCCCACGAGGTGAGATCTTGCATGGAGCCCAAGTCCGAGGGAGATTGACAGTCATGTTTAGCTTCTTCCATTTTCTAATGATTGCTCCAACAGTGGACCTTTTTTCACCAAGCTGCTTGGCAATTTCCAGCCTTGCCATAGCCCTTTCCAGCCTTGTGGAGGTGTACAATTTTGTCTCTAGTGTCTTTGGACAGCTCTTTGGTCTTGGCCATGTTAGTAGTTGGATTCTTACTGATTGTATGGGGTGGACAGGTGTCTTTATGCAGCTAACGACCTCAAACAGGTGCATCTAATTTAGGATAATAAATGGAGTGGAGGTGGACATTTTAAAGGCAGACTAACAGGTCTTTGAGGGTCAGAATTCTAGCTGATAGACAGGTGTTCAAATACTTATTTGCAGCTGTATCATACAAATAAATAGTTAAAAAATCATATATTGTGATTTCTGGATTTTTTTTTTTTTGATTATGTCTCTCACAGTGGACATGCACCTACGATGACAATTTCAGACCCCTCCATGATTTCCAAGTGGGAGAACTTGCAAAATAGCAGGGTGTTCAAATACTTATTTTCCTCACTGTATATATAAATATATTAGGGATGTGACTGTGATAAAAATTTTCCCACCGGTTAATCGACATGTGACACCGCTGAGGGCTTTTAAATCGCTAACTATAGTATACTATATACTAGTAAAATACAGACGTCCGCACAGACATTGATAATGGTGCGGAGTAGAGCGAGCATTTTCAATGTATTCCTATGGATGTAGGAATTAACTAAAACATTTTATTTATGTTTTTGTGTCCACTGTTCAACCGCAACCGCGTCACACACACATTCCAGAATTGCAATCTTGACATTCATTATAGCCCTAATACAATATAATAATAAAAATAGTCAACCTAACATAAACGAATTACACTGCTCTGTTTAAATAGTCAGTAGTACAATCTGTACCATTCACAGTAAGCAGAGCTCCACTGTGATGTTTCCAAGCACATTTTTGCGCGCGTGAAGAGGATGATTTTTTCCATCGATATTGGAACACGAGTGAAGTACAAAGCCTATAATAAAGAATAGTTTAGCATCCAAATACATCGCAAAAATTGAAACATTTTGATTCTAATGAGAGGGTTACGTGAGACCAACACTGCTTACTTTCGTTTTTTATTTTTACATTAAATTTAAAGGATTTGTTGTGGAATATTTTGAGTGTATCATAAAATCAGAATAAGGTAATACAAGTAATATTTTCTGTCTTATAAATAAATATATATATATATATATATATATATGTGTGTGTGTGTGTGTGTGTGTGTGTGTGTGTATATATATATATATATATATATATAAATATAGCTGCGAGCAGCGATTGCGGGCCCAAGCCGGTGGCACCGCCATCCCCGGTGCCTTTAGGTAACTAAAGGCACCGGGGTGGCGGTGCCACCGGCTTGGGCCCGCAATCGCTGCTCGCAGCTATATTTATTATTATTATTATTATTATTATTATTTTGTCAACCTTTCGGGCACTTTTGGGGCTCTTAACATGCTCGAAAACTCTTGAAATTTTGCACACACGTCAGAACCCGCGGCCATCAGGTCCGGACTGAAGCTGGTACCCGGGCGTGGCAGGGGGGCTCGACAGCGCCCCCTGGAACGGGATCCGAACACGTGTCCATAAATCAAACACGCTTGCATGTAATAATATGAAACTCGGTACACATATAGATCTCATCCGGCCGAACAACTTTCGTGCTCTAAGTTTTACGCCAGCCAAACAGGAAGTTGGCTATTTAGCGTTGTTTGGAAACGCATGCTGTGGAATTTAATGTACTCCTCCTAGGGAATTCATCGATTCGCCTCCAAACTCGGTGTGCATGAAGTCAAGACATTGAGGATGCTAAATTGCGGACGGATTTTTGATATCTCGAACGGTTTGGCCGTGGCGAGGAAACAAATTTATGGCGAAAAAATGAAACAGGAAGTGTGTTATAACTTCTGCATACATTAACTGATCTTGATGAAACTTCAGCAGTGTGTTCGTGGTAAGAGGCCGATCACATGGATGTGACTATTGTGAGTCAAAGTTATAGCGCCACCAACTGGCAGCAGGAATATGTCACTTTCAAAATGCTTTGAAATCAGTGTCTTATTTTTACCCGATTTGCTTCAAACTTTATGTGTACAATGTAGACACACGGCAGATGTAAACCTGTGAAAGGATTATTGATATCTTAGATACTGTTACCGTGGCAACGCATCAAACTTTAATATTCTTTTTTGATGCTTTTGAGACTCTTAACATACTTGAAATTGCATGAAACTCAACAGACACATCACATTTATTAGCCAGTAGACATGTGCAAAGTTTCAGAAACGGGCGTGGTGGAATGGGTCAGTAGCGCCACCTTTAGTCAAAAATGGGGGTTTAGTTTTTCCTAGAATCACAAAACTTGGTATGTGTATTGTTCTCATCAAGACGGACAACTTTCTAATTTACATGAACCATCTCCGACCAACAGGAAGAGAGATATTTTGGTTTGAATGTGGATTTTCTGAAGAATTTTCTCTCCCTCTCTCTGTGTCTGTGTGTGTGTGAGGGGAGGGGGGGATTTGACTCTTGCTTTTATATTGTTAATCAAGGTTTCAGGGGCTTTTGGGGTCCTTAACGTGCTCAAAAACTCTTGAAACTTTGCACACAGGTCAAAACCCACGGCCATCAGGGCCGGGCTGAAGCTGGTACCCGGGCGTGGCTGGGGGGCTCAACAGCGCCCCCTTGAACGGGGTTCTAAAACTTGATCCATATATCAAACACGCTCGCATGAATTAATATGAAACTCGGTACACATATAGATCTCATCGGGCCGAACAACTTTACCCCGGTCAAGTTTTACGCCAGCCCAACAGGAAGTCGGCTATTATGGGTTGTTTGGAAAACGCTTGCTGTGGAATGTGAAATACTCCTCCTAGAAAATTCACCGTGTCCCCTTCAAACTCGGTGTGCATGTAGTCAAGACTTTGAGGATGCTAAATTGGGGACGGATTTTTGATATCTCGAACGGTTTGGCTGTGGCGAGGAATCGAATTTATGGCGAGAAAAGAGAAACACGGAAGTGGAATAACTTCTGCATACATTAACTGATCTTGATGAAACTTCAGCAGTGTGTTCGTGGTAAGAGGCCGATCAGATGGATGTAGCTATTGTGAGTCAAAGTTATAGCGCCACCAACTGGCAGCAGGAAGTGTGTCACTTTCAACATGCTTTAGACAAAAGTGGGGGGGTTAGTTTTAACTACAGTAAAGAAAAAATAGTTTTTATATTGTTCTCATCAAGCCGGACAACTTTCTAATTTACATTCAATAGCTCTGGCCATCAGGAAGTCAGATATTTTGGTCTGAATGTGAATTTTTTTGCAAAATCAGCCTCTGAATTTTTAGCCACTCCTCTTAAACTATTTATTTTATTCGTACCAAACTTTTTCAACATGATGAAACTACATTAAATATGCTAAGTTGTGAATGGATAATAAATATCTCAAACGGTTTTGCTATGGCGAGGGATTAATGTCCAAAAAGGAAACACAAAAAATCTTCTAAAAATGTAATTATATACCATTTATTTCTATATAAAAGTATACAAATATCACAACTAAACCCATTTTATTCTGTTTTTGCAATTCAAGAAGAATGAAAAAGTTAAAAACAGGCTATTTAGTGCTATTTGGTTCAACAAAAAAGCAAACATAGGGCTATACTGCCCTCTTGTGTCCAAAAGGACATCAAAATAGTATATAAAACTTTTTACCAGGTAGGCCAATATTGTATTTAAATATACATTTATTAGGTATGTGTCTGAGGATATTTTCCCACCGGTTAATCGACGTGTGACACGAGTGGGTGCTTTTAAATCGCTAATATAAAAGTGAAAGTAAAAAAACGGACGTCCGCACGGACATTGATAATGGTGCACGTTGGAAAGAATGATACTTTTAAACATAACACTAAACCGCCATTAGGTGTCGCCAGGCGACCATCTTAATGAGCGAGTCATTGATTCATTCGTTCAAATGATTCGTTCCAATGACTGAGTCATTCATGATTGAGACAGATGTTTATGGATTGACCATTGAATCTTTGAGTCAAGCGATTCGTTTCAAAATGCTGAATCATTCAGTAATGAGAAAACAAGTTGCTGTGATCTTTGTTTAACTATTTTTGCTGCTGAAACAGAACAAAAACAGTCAATATTGCATCTAAAATGTAAGTGACTTAATTGTAACTGTTTATTAACCTGTTGTATGAAATCAATGTCACAGTTTCAATCGTGATTGTATTCAGGAAATAGTTGCCTACTCGTCAAGTGAGGTTGCTTAACTCTATCATATGTTATAAAATATATAAAAACTCCATATTTGTAATTTTTATAGTCAGTATGTTGTTAACTGGGTTGCTTTTTTGTGTGCTGCGCTCATTTGTTTACAATTCTCCTGGAGAAGCAGCATGAGCCTCAGCAGTGCAACCTTGTTACCATTGATCAGTAATACATTTATTATTAACTGATGATTGCAACTTAAAATGAATGTAATGAAATTAGAATAATCTCTCGTTTTAGTGATTCCCAAGTTATTTTTTTGTTATTGACGTTCTAATCAGGCTATACTCTGGTCGGGCAAGTAAAATTCTCTTTCAGGTAGGCCTATTGTATTTATATATAAATATATTAGGGATGTGACTGTGATAACATTTTCCCACCGGTTAATCGACGTGTGACACCACTGAGCGCTTTTAAATCGCTAACTATAGTATACTATATACTAGTAAAATACAGACGTCCGCACAGACATTGATAATGGTGCGGAGTAGAGCGAGCATTTTCAATTTATTCCTATGGATGTAGGAATTAACTAAAACATTTTATTTATGTTTTTGTGTCCACTGTTCAACCGCAACCGCGTCACACACACACACACATTCCAGAATTGCAATCTTGACATCGCAGCCTGTTCATTATAGCCCTAATACAATATAATAATAAAAATAGTCAACCTAACATAAACGAATTACACTGCTCTGTTTAAATAGTCAGTAGTACAATCTGTACCATTCACAGTAAGCAGAGCTCCACTGTGATGTTTCCAAGAACATTTTTGCGCGTGTGAAGAGGATGATTTTTTCCATCGATATTGGAACACGAGTGAAGTACAAAGCCTATAATAAAGAATAGTTTAGCATCCAAATACATCGCAAATATTGAAACATTTTGATTCTAATGAGAGGGTTACGTGAGACCAACACTGCTTACTTTCGTTTTTATTTTTACATTAAATTTAAAGGATTTGTTGTGGCCCTATTGTTTCCGGTAGGATTATTAGGGCCCAAGCCCTGAAAGGGCGAAGGCCCTATTGTTTTCGTTAGGATTATTATTATTATTATTATTATTATTGTTCTTCAAGGGTTCGGGGGCTTTTGGGGCCTTTAACGTGCTCAAAAACTCATGAAACTTTGCACACAGGTCAGAAGCTGCGGCCATTAGGGCCGGGCTGAAGATGGTACCTGGGCGTGGCAGGGGGGCTCGACAGCGCCCCCTTGAATGGGGTCCGAGTGCGGTCCGAAAACTTGGTCCATATACCAAACACTCTTGCATGAATTAATATGAAACTCGGTACACATATAGATCTTATTGGGCTGAACAACTTTCGTGCTCTAAGTTTTACGCCAGCCCAACAGGAAGTCGGCTATTATGGGTTGTTTGGAAAACGCATGCTGTGGAATTTGATGTACTCCTCCTAGGAAATGCATCCATTCGCCTCCAAACTCGGTGTGCATGAAGTCAAGACATTGAGGATGATAAATTGCGGACGGATTTTTGATATCTCGAACGGTTTGGCCGAGGCGAGGAAACGAATTTATGGCGAATAATGGGACACAGGAAGTGTATTATAACTTCTGCATACATTGACTGATCTTGATAAAACTTCAGCAGTGTGTTCGTGGTCAGAGGCCGATCACATGGATGTGACTATTGTGAGTCAAAGTTATAGCGCCACCAACTGGCAGCAGGAAGTGTGTCACTTTCAAAATGCTTTGAAATCACCCTCTTATTTTTACCCGATTTGCTTCAAACTTTATGTGTATAATGTAAACACACGGCAGATGTAGACCTGTGAAAGGATTTTTGATATCTTTAATACTGTTGCCATGGCAACGCTTCAAACTTTAATATTCTTTTTTGATGCTTTTGAGACTCTTAACATACTTGAAATTGCATGAAACTCGACAGACACATCACATTTATTTGCACGTAGACATGTGCAAAGTTTCAGAAACGGGTGTGGTGAGGGGCTCAGTAGCGCCACCTTTAGTCGTAAGTGGGGCGGTTAGTTTTATCAACAGTAACAAAACTTGGTATGTGTATTGTTCTCATCAAGACGGACAACTTTCTAATTGACATTAACCATCTCCGACCAACAGGAAGAGAGATATTTTGGTTTGAATGTGGATTTTCTGAAGAATTTTCTCTCCCTCTCTCTGTGTCTGTGTGTGTGTGAGGGGAGGGGGGGATTTGACTATTGCTTTTATATTGTTAATCAAGGTTTCAGGGGCTTTTGGGGTCCTTAACGTGCTCAAAAACTCTTGAAACTTTGCACACAGGTCAGAACCCACGGCCATCAGGGCCGGGCTGAAGCTGGTACCCGGGCGTGGCAGGGGGGCTCAACAGCGCCCCCTTGAACGGGGTTCTAAAACTTGGTCCATATATCAAACACGCTTGCATGAATTAATATGAAACTCGGTACACATATATATCTCATCGTGCCGAACAACTTTCCCCTGGTCAAGTTTTACGCCAGCCCAACAGGAAGTCGGCTATTATGGGTTGTTTGGAAAACGCTTGCTGTGGAATGTGAAATACTCCTCCTAGAAAATTCACCGTGTCCCCACCAAACTCGGTGTGCATGTAGTCAAGATTTTGAGGATGCTAAATTGCGGACGGATTTTTGATATCTCGAACGGTTTGGCCGTGGCGAGGAATCGAATTTATGGCGAGAAAAGAGAAACACGAAGTGGAATAACTGCTGCATACATTAACTGATCTTGATGAAACTTCACCAGTGTGTTCGTGGTAAGAGGCCGATCAGATGGATGTGGCTATTGTGATTCAAAGTTATAGCGCCACCAACTGGCAGCAGGAAGTGTGTCACTTTCAACATGCTTTTGACAAAAGTGGGGGGGTTAGTTTTAACTACAGTAAAAAAAACTCAGTTCATATATTGATCTCATCGACCCGGACAACTTTCTAATTTAAAGTCATTAGCTCTGACCATCAGGAAGTCAGATATTTTGGTCTGAATGTGGATTTTTTTGCAAAATCAGCCTCTGAATTTTTAGCCACCTTTATCGAAGTGGTTTATTTTATTCCCACCAAACTTTTTCAACATGATAAAAATATATTAATGATGCTAAATTGTGAACGGATAATAAATATCTCAAACGGTTTTGCTATGGCGAGGGATTAAAGTATTGTCTAAAAAGTAAACAGTAAAAGGCTCATATATTCTAAAAATGTAATTATACACCATTTATTACTATATAAAAGTATACAAATATCAGAACTTAACTCATTCTATTCTTTTTTTTCAATTTAAGAATGAAGTTTAAGTTTAAAAACTGCCAGAATGGTTGTTTAGTCTAAACAATAAATAAATAAAGTCAAACATAGTGCTATACTGCCCTCTTGTGTTCAAAATCATGTAGGCCTATTATATCTATATAAAAATATACTAGGTATGTGACAGTGAGAATATTTTACCACCGGTTAACTGACGTGTGACACCGCTGGGGGCTTTTTAATCGCTAACTTAAAAACGAAAGTAAAATATGTTCGTCCGCACGGACATTGATAATGGTGCGGAGCAGAGCGAGCTTTTTCAATAAATTCCTATGGAAGGAGCAATGACCTAAAAAACGTTGACTCTGTTCTGCTCGTTCCTCGCTGAGGACGCGCACCATTATGAATGCCTGTGCAGCCGTGGCCCGTGAGCATTTTAGTTTCATTTTCGGGGCGGATTGCTTGAATGTATTTAAAAAAAGCACAATGTTGTGTTTTATTGCTACTGTACAAAAATATAAGTTAACACTTTGCAGTTTGAATGATGTTCTGAACAAAATGACAGAGTATGTTTTTATGTGTCCACTGTTCAATCGCGCCCTCGTTTTAGTGATTCCCAAGTTATTTTTTCATTTAAGTTTTTTCATTGTTCTAATCAGGTCAGGCAAGTAAAATTATCTGTGTCTTATCCCTTACATTTTTATATAATATATATACACTACTGTTCAAAAATGTGGGGTCAGTAAGATTTTTAAGCGAAGTTTCTTCTGCTCACCAAGGCTGCATTTATTTGATTACAAACAAAAACAGTAATATTGTAAAATAGTATTCCAATTTAAAACAGCTGCTTTCTATTTTAATATATTTTAAACTGTTATTTATTCCTGTGATCAAAGCTGAGTTTTCAGCATCATTACTCCAGTCGTCACTGTCACATGATCCTTCAGAAATTATTCTAATATGATGATTGATGCTCTAGAAACATTCATTATTATTTTAAATGTCGAAAACAGTTGTGTACAGTCTTTGATGAATAGAAAGTTCAAAAGAACAGCATTTATCTGAAATCTAAAGCTTATGTAACATTAAACACTACCGTTCAGAAGTTTGGGGTCAGTAATAATTTAAATTTAAATTTTGGGGGAAAGAAATAAAATAAATCAATACTTTTATTCATCGAGAATGAGTTAAACTGATCAAAAGTTACAGTACATACATTTATAATGTTAAAAAAAATTATATTTGAAATAAATGCTGTTCTTTTGAACTTTACATTCATCAACGCATTTTGAAAAAAAATCTGTACACAACTGTTTTCAACATTGAAAATAATAATTAATATTTATTGACCATCAATCATCATATTAGAATGATTTCTGAAGGATCATGTGACACTGAAGACAGGAGTAATGATGCTGAAAACTCAGCTTTGATCACATAAATTAATTACAGTGTAAAATATTTTAAAATAGAAAACAGCTGTTTTAAATTGGAATAATATTTCACAATATTACTGTTTTTGTTTGTATTTTTATTCAAATAAATGCAGCTTTGGTGAGCAGAAGAGACTTCTCCTAAAAACATAAAAAATCTTCCTGACCCCAAACTTTTGAACGGTATATATATATATATATATATATATATATATATATATATATACACATACATAAATACATATATATGTGTGTATATATTTGTATAATATATATATATATAAATATAGCTGCGAGCAGCGATGGAGGGCCAAAGCCGGCGGTACCGCCACCCCGGTGCCTACACTAAGGCACCAGGGTGGCGGTGCCACCGGCTTGGGCCCGCAATCGCTGCTCGCAGCTATATTTTATTATTATTATTATTATTATTATTATTATTATTTTGTCAACCTTTCGGGCACTTTTGGGGCTCTTAACATGCTCGAAAACTCTTGAAATTTTGCACACACGTCAGAACCCGCGGCCATCAGGTCCGGACTGAAGCTGGTACCCGGGCGTGGCAGGGGGGCTCGACAGCGCCCCCTGGAACGGGATCCGAACACGTGTCCATAAATCAAACACGCTTGCATGTAATAATATGAAACTCGGTACACATATAGATCTCATCCGGCCGAACAACTTTCGTGCTCTAAGTTTTACGCCAGCCAAACAGGAAGTTGGCTATTTAGCGTTGTTTGGAAACGCATGCTGTGGAATTTAATGTACTCCTCCTAGGGAATTCATCGATTCGCCTCCAAACTCGGTGTGCATGAAGTCAAGACATTGAGGATGCTAAATTGCGGACGGATTTTTGATATCTCGAACGGTTTGGCCGTGGCGAGGAAACAAATTTATGGCGAAAAAATGAAACAGGAAGTGTGTTATAACTTCTGCATACATTAACTGATCTTGATGAAACTTCAGCAGTGTGTTCGTGGTAAGAGGCCGATCACATGGATGTGACTATTGTGAGTCAAAGTTATAGCGCCACCAACTGGCAGCAGGAATATGTCACTTTCAAAATGCTTTGAAATCAGTGTCTTATTTTTACCCGATTTGCTTCAAACTTTATGTGTACAATGTAGACACACGGCAGATGTAAACCTGTGAAAGGATTATTGATATCTTAGATACTGTTACCGTGGCAACGCATCAAACTTTAATATTCTTTTTTGATGCTTTTGAGACTCTTAACATACTTGAAATTGCATGAAACTCAACAGACACATCACATTTATTAGCCAGTAGACATGTGCAAAGTTTCAGAAACGGGCGTGGTGGAATGGGTCAGTAGCGCCACCTTTAGTCAAAAATGGGGGTTTAGTTTTTCCTAGAATCACAAAACTTGGTATGTGTATTGTTCTCATCAAGACGGACAACTTTCTAATTTACATGAACCATCTCCGACCAACAGGAAGAGAGATATTTTGGTTTGAATGTGGATTTTCTGAAGAATTTTCTCTCCCTCTCTCTGTGTCTGTGTGTGTGTGAGGGGAGGGGGGGATTTGACTCTTGCTTTTATATTGTTAATCAAGGTTTCAGGGGCTTTTGGGGTCCTTAACGTGCTCAAAAACTCTTGAAACTTTGCACACAGGTCAAAACCCACGGCCATCAGGGCCGGGCTGAAGCTGGTACCCGGGCGTGGCTGGGGGGCTCAACAGCGCCCCCTTGAACGGGGTTCTAAAACTTGATCCATATATCAAACACGCTCGCATGAATTAATATGAAACTCGGTACACATATAGATCTCATCGGGCCGAACAACTTTACCCCGGTCAAGTTTTACGCCAGCCCAACAGGAAGTCGGCTATTATGGGTTGTTTGGAAAACGCTTGCTGTGGAATGTGAAATACTCCTCCTAGAAAATTCACCGTGTCCCCTTCAAACTCGGTGTGCATGTAGTCAAGACTTTGAGGATGCTAAATTGCGGACGGATTTTTGATATCTCGAACGGTTTGGCTGTGGCGAGGAATCGAATTTATGGCGAGAAAAGAGAAACACGGAAGTGGAATAACTTCTGCATACATTAACTGATCTTGATGAAACTTCAGCAGTGTGTTCGTGGTAAGAGGCCGATCAGATGGATGTAGCTATTGTGAGTCAAAGTTATAGCGCCACCAACTGGCAGCAGGAAGTGTGTCACTTTCAACATGCTTTAGACAAAAGTGGGGGGGTTAGTTTTAACTACAGTAAAGAAAAAATAGTTTTTATATTGTTCTCATCAAGCCGGACAACTTTCTAATTTACATTCAATAGCTCTGGCCATCAGGAAGTCAGATATTTTGGTCTGAATGTGAATTTTTTTGCAAAATCAGCCTCTGAATTTTTAGCCACTCCTCTTAAACTATTTATTTTATTCGTACCAAACTTTTTCAACATGATG
>NC_140213.1:25343532-25481032 GCF_951802725.1 Rutilus rutilus | reverse complement strand
TTCGGGGCGGATTGCTTGAATGTATTTAAAAAAAGCACAATGTTGTGTTTTATTGCGACTGTACAAAAATATAAGTTACCACTTTGCAGTTTGAATGATGTTCTGAACAAAATGACAGAGTATGTTTTTATGTGTCCACTGTTCAATCGCGCCCTCGTTTTAGTGATTCCCAAGTTATTTTTTCATTTAAGTTTTTTTCATTGTTCTAATCAGGTCAGGCAAGTAAAATGATCTGTCTTATCCCTTACATTTTTATATAATTATATAAATATATAATACACTACTGTTCAAAAATTTGGCGTCAGTAAGATTTTTAAGCTAAGTTTCTTCTGCTCACCAAGGCTGCATTTGTTTGATTAAAAATACAAACAAAAACAGTAATATTGTAAAATAGTATTCCAATTTAAAACAGCTGCTTTCTATTTTAATATATTTTAAACTGTTATTTATTCCTGTGATCAAAGCTGAGTTTTCAGCATCATTATTCCAGTCGTCACTGTCACATGATCCTTCAGAAATTATTCTAATATGATGATTGATGCTCAAGAAACATTCATTATTATTTTAAATGTCGAAAACAGTTGTGTACAGTCTTTGATGAATAGAAAGTTCAAAAGAACAGCATTTATCTGAAATCTAAAGCTTTTGTAACATTAAACACTACCGTTCAGAAGTTTGGGGTCAGTAATAATTTTAATTTTATTTTTGGGGGAAAGAAATAAATAAATCAATACTTTTATTCATCGAGAATGAGTTAAACTGATAAAAAGTTACAGTACAGACATTTATAATGTTAAAAAAAATTATATTTGAAATAAATGCTGTTCTTTTGAACTTTACATTCATCAACGCATTTTGAAAAAAAATCTGTACACAACTGTTTTCAACATTGAAAATAATAATTAATATTTATTGACCATCAATCATCATATTAGAATGGTTTCTGAAGGATCATGTGACACTGAAGACGGGAGTAATGATGCTGAAAACTCAGCTTTGATCACATAAATTAATTACAGTGTAAAATATTTGATAATAGAAAACAGCTGTTTTAAATTGGAATAATATTTCACAATATTACTGTTTTTGTTTGTATTTTTAATCAAATAAATGCAGCCTTGGTGAGCAGAAGAGACTTCTCCTAAAAACATTGAAAATCTTCCTTACCCCAAACTTTTGAACGGTATATATATATGTTTGTATAATATATATATATATATATATATATATATATATATATATATATATGTGTTTGTATAATATATATATATATATATATATATATATATATATATATATATATATATATATATATATATATATATATAATAAATATATATATATATATATATATATATATATATATATATATATATATATATATATATATAAATATAGCTGCGAGCAGCGATGGAGGGCCAAAGCCGGCGTTACCGCCACCCCGGTGCCTTTAGGTAACTAAAGGCACCGGGGTTGCGGTGCCACCGGCTTGGGCCCGTAATCGCTGCTCGCAGCTATATTTATTATTATTATTATTATTATTGTTCTTCAAGGGTTCGGGGGCTTTTGGGGCCTTTAACGTGCTCAAAAACTCATGAAACTTTGCACGCATGTCAGAACCCGCGGCCATTAGGGCCGGGCTGAAGCTGGTACCCGGGCGTGGCAGGGGGGCTCAACAGCGCCCCCTGGTACGGAATCCGAACACTTGTCCATAAATCAAACACACTTGCATGTAATAATATGAAACTCGGAACACATATAGATCTCATCGGGCCGAACAACTTTCGTGCTCTAAGTTTTACGCCAGCCCAACAGGAAGTTGGCTATTATGGGATGTTTGGAAACGCATGCTGTGGAATTTAATGTACTCCTCCTAGGGAATTCATCCAATCGCCTCCAAACTCGGTCAGCATGAAGTCAAGACATTGAGGATGCTAAATTGCGGACGGATTTTTGATATCTCGAACGGTTTGGCCGTGGCGAGGACACGAATTTATGGCGAATAATGGAAACAGGAAGTGTGTTATAACTTCTGCATACATTAACTGATCTTGATGAAACTTCAGCAGTGTGTTCGATGTAAGAGGCCGATCACATGGATGTGACTACTGTGAGTCTAAGTTAAAGCGCCACCAACTGGCAGCAGGAAGTGTGTCCCTTTCAAAATGCTTTAAAATCACCCTCTTATTTTTACCCAATTTGCTTCAAACTTTATGTGTATAATGTAAACACACGGCAGATGTAGACCTGTGAAAGGATTTTTGATATCTTTAATAATGTTGCCATGGCAACGCTTCAAACTTTAATATTCTTTTTTGATGCTTTTGAGACTCTTAACATACTTGAAATTGCATGAAACTCGACAGACACATCACATTTATTAGCCAGTAGACATGTGCAAAGTTTCAGAAACGGGCGTGGTGAGGGGCTCAGTAGCGCCACCTTTAGTCATAAGTGGGGGGGGTTAGTTTTATCAACAGCAACAAAACTTGGTATGTGTATTGTTCTCATCAAGACGGACAACTTTCTAATTGACATTAACTACCTCCGACCAACAGGAAGAGAGATATTTTGGTTTGAATGTGGATTTTCTGAAGAATTTTCTCTCCCTCTCTCTGTGTCTCTGTGTGTGAGAGGGGAGGGGGGAATTTGACTATTGCTTTTATATTGTTAATCAAGGTTTCAGGGGCTTTTGGGGTCCTTAACGTGCTCAAAAACTCTTGAAACTTTGCACACAAGTCAGAACCCCCTGCCATCAGGGACAGGCTGAAGCTGGTACCCGGGCGTGGCAGGGGGGCTCAACAGCGCCCCCTTGAACGGGGTCCCAAAACTTGGTCCATAGATCAAACACGCTTGCATGAATTAATATGAAACTCGGTACACATATAGATCTCATCGGGCCGAACAACTTTACCCCGGTCAAGTTTTACGCCAGCCCAACAGGAAGTCGGCTATTATGGGTTGTTTGGAAAACGCTTGCTGTGGAATGTGAAATACTCCTCCTAGAAAATTCACCGTGTCCCCTTCAAACTCGGTGTGCATGTAGTCAAGACTTTGAGGATGCTAAATTGCGGACGGATTTTTGATATCTCGAACGGTTTGGCCGTGGCGAGGAATCGAATTTATGGCGAGAAAAGAGAAACACGAAGTGGAATAACTTCTGCATACATTAACTGATCTTGATGAAACTTCAGCAGTGTGTTCGTGGTAAGAGGCCGATCAGATGGATGTAACTATTGTGATTCAAAGTTATAGCGCCACCAACTGGCAGCAGGAAGTTTGTCACTTTCAACATGCTTTTGACAAAAGTGGGGGGGTTAGTTTTAACTCCAGTAAAAAAAACTCAGTTCATATATTGATCTCATCGACCCGGACAACTTTCTAATTTAAAGTCATTAGCTCTGACCATCAGGAAGTCAGATATTTTGGTCTGAATGTGGATTTTTTTGCAAAATCAGCCTCTGAATTTTTAGCCACCTTTATCTAAGTGGTTATTTTATTCCCACCAAACTTTTTCAACATGATAAAAATATATTAATGATGCTAAATTGTGAACGGATAATAAATATCTCAAACGGTTTTGCTATGGCGAGGGATTAAAGTAATGTCAAAAAAGTAAACACTAAAAGGCTCATATATTCTAAAAATGTAATTATACACCATTTATTACTACATAAAAGTATACAAATATCAGAACTTAACTCATTTTATTCTTTTTTTTTCAATTTAAGAATGAAGTTTAAGTTTAAAAACTGCCAGAATGGTTGTTTAGTCTAAACAATAAATAAATAAAGTCAAACATAGTGCTATATTATTGTTCTTCAAGGGTTCGGGGGCTTTTGGGGCCTTTAACGTGCTCAAAAACTCATGAAACTTTGCACGCATGTCAGAACCCGCGGCCATTAGGGCCGGGCTGAAGCTGGTACCCGGGCGTGGCAGGGGGGCTCAACAGCGCCCCCTGGTACGGAATCCGAACACTTGTCCATAAATCAAACACACTTGCATGTAATAATATGAAACTCGGAACACATATAGATCTCATCGGGCCGAACAACTTTCGTGCTCTAAGTTTTACGCCAGCCCAACAGGAAGTTGGCTATTATGGGATGTTTGGAAACGCATGCTGTGGAATTTAATGTACTCCTCCTAGGGAATTCATCCAATCGCCTCCAAACTCGGTCAGCATGAAGTCAAGACATTGAGGATGCTAAATTGCGGACGGATTTTTGATATCTCGAACGGTTTGGCCGTGGCGAGGACACGAATTTATGGCGAATAATGGAAACAGGAAGTGTGTTATAACTTCTGCATACATTAACTGATCTTGATGAAACTTCAGCAGTGTGTTCGATGTAAGAGGCCGATCACATGGATGTGACTACTGTGAGTCTAAGTTAAAGCGCCACCAACTGGCAGCAGGAAGTGTGTCCCTTTCAAAATGCTTTAAAATCACCCTCTTATTTTTACCCAATTTGCTTCAAACTTTATGTGTATAATGTAAACACACGGCAGATGTAGACCTGTGAAAGGATTTTTGATATCTTTAATAATGTTGCCATGGCAACGCTTCAAACTTTAATATTCTTTTTTGATGCTTTTGAGACTCTTAACATACTTGAAATTGCATGAAACTCGACAGACACATCACATTTATTAGCCAGTAGACATGTGCAAAGTTTCAGAAACGGGCGTGGTGAGGGGCTCAGTAGCGCCACCTTTAGTCATAAGTGGGGGGGGTTAGTTTTATCAACAGCAACAAAACTTGGTATGTGTATTGTTCTCATCAAGACGGACAACTTTCTAATTGACATTAACTACCTCCGACCAACAGGAAGAGAGATATTTTGGTTTGAATGTGGATTTTCTGAAGAATTTTCTCTCCCTCTCTCTGTGTCTCTGTGTGTGAGAGGGGAGGGGGGAATTTGACTATTGCTTTTATATTGTTAATCAAGGTTTCAGGGGCTTTTGGGGTCCTTAACGTGCTCAAAAACTCTTGAAACTTTGCACACAAGTCAGAACCCCCTGCCATCAGGGACAGGCTGAAGCTGGTACCCGGGCGTGGCAGGGGGGCTCAACAGCGCCCCCTTGAACGGGGTCCCAAAACTTGGTCCATAGATCAAACACGCTTGCATGAATTAATATGAAACTCGGTACACATATAGATCTCATCGGGCCGAACAACTTTACCCCGGTCAAGTTTTACGCCAGCCCAACAGGAAGTCGGCTATTATGGGTTGTTTGGAAAACGCTTGCTGTGGAATGTGAAATACTCCTCCTAGAAAATTCACCGTGTCCCCTTCAAACTCGGTGTGCATGTAGTCAAGACTTTGAGGATGCTAAATTGCGGACGGATTTTTGATATCTCGAACGGTTTGGCCGTGGCGAGGAATCGAATTTATGGCGAGAAAAGAGAAACACGAAGTGGAATAACTTCTGCATACATTAACTGATCTTGATGAAACTTCAGCAGTGTGTTCGTGGTAAGAGGCCGATCAGATGGATGTAACTATTGTGATTCAAAGTTATAGCGCCACCAACTGGCAGCAGGAAGTTTGTCACTTTCAACATGCTTTTGACAAAAGTGGGGGGGTTAGTTTTAACTCCAGTAAAAAAAACTCAGTTCATATATTGATCTCATCGACCCGGACAACTTTCTAATTTAAAGTCATTAGCTCTGACCATCAGGAAGTCAGATATTTTGGTCTGAATGTGGATTTTTTTGCAAAATCAGCCTCTGAATTTTTAGCCACCTTTATCTAAGTGGTTATTTTATTCCCACCAAACTTTTTCAACATGATAAAAATATATTAATGATGCTAAATTGTGAACGGATAATAAATATCTCAAACGGTTTTGCTATGGCGAGGGATTAAAGTAATGTCAAAAAAGTAAACACTAAAAGGCTCATATATTCTAAAAATGTAATTATACACCATTTATTACTACATAAAAGTATACAAATATCAGAACTTAACTCATTTTATTCTTTTTTTTTCAATTTAAGAATGAAGTTTAAGTTTAAAAACTGCCAGAATGGTTGTTTAGTCTAAACAATAAATAAATAAAGTCAAACATAGTGCTATACTGCCCTCTTGTGTTCAAAATCAGGTAGGCCTATTATATCTATATAAAAATATACTAGGTATGTGACGGTGAGAATATTTTACCACCGGTTAACTGACGTGTGACACTGCTGGGGGCTTTTTAATCGCTAACTTAAAAACGAAAGTAAAATATGTTCGTCCGCACGGACATTGATAATGGTGCGGAGCAGAGCGAGCGTTTTCAATAAATTCCTATGGAAGGAGGAATGACCTAAGAAACGTTGACTCTGTTCTGCTCGTTCCTCGCTGAGGACGCGCACCATTATGAATGCCTGTGCAGCCGTGAGCATTTTAGTTTCATTTTCGGGGCGGATTGCTTGAATGTATTTAAAAAAAGCACAATGTTGTGTTTTATTGCGACTGTACAAAAATATAAGTTACCACTTTGCAGTTTGAATGATGTTCTGAACAAAATGACAGAGTATGTTTTTATGTGTCCACTGTTCAATCGCGCCCTCGTTTTAGTGATTCCCAAGTTATTTTTTCATTTAAGTTTTTTTCATTGTTCTAATCAGGTCAGGCAAGTAAAATGATCTGTCTTATCCCTTACATTTTTATATAATTATATAAATATATAATATACTACTGTTCAAAAATTTGGCGTCAGTAAGATTTTTAAGCTAAGTTTCTTCTGCTCACCAAGGCTGCATTTGTTTGATTAAAAATACAAACAAAAACAGTAATATTGTAAAATAGTATTCCAATTTAAAACAGCTGCTTTCTATTTTAATATATTTTAAACTGTTATTTATTCCTGTGATCAAAGCTGAGTTTTCAGCATCATTATTCCAGTCGTCACTGTCACATGATCCTTCAGAAATTATTCTAATATGATGATTGATGCTCAAGAAACATTCATTATTATTTTAAATGTCGAAAACAGTTATGTACAGTCTTTGAAGAATAGAAAGTTCAAAAGAACAGCATTTATCTGAAATCTAAAGCTTTTGTAACATTAAACACTACCGTTCAGAAGTTTGGGGTCAGTAATAATTTTAATTTTATTTTTGGGGGAAAGAAATAAATAAATCAATACTTTTATTCATCGAGAATGAGTTAAACTGATAAAAAGTTACAGTACAGACATTTATAATGTTAAAAAAAATCATATTTGAAATAAATGCTGTTCTTTTGAACTTTACATTCATCAACGCATTTTGAAAAAAAATCTGTACACAACTGTTTTCAACATTGAAAATAATAATTAATATTTATTGACCATCAATCATCATATTAGAATGGTTTCTGAAGGATCATGTGACACTGAAGACGGGAGTAATGATGCTGAAAACTCAGCTTTGATCACATAAATTAATTACAGTGTAAAATATTTTAAAATAGAAAACAGCTGTTTTAAATTGGAATAATATTTCACAATATTACTGTTTTTGTTTCTATTTTTAATCAAATAAATGCAGCCTTGGTGAGCAGAAGAGACTTCTCCTAAAAACATTAAAAATCTTCCTTACCCCAAACTTTTGAACGGTATATATATATATATATATATATATATATATATGTATAATATATATATATATATATATATATATATATATATATATATATATATATATATAAATATAGCTGCGAGCAGCGATGGAGGGCCAAAGCCGGCGGTACCGCCACCCCGGTGCCTTTAGGTAACTAAAGGCACCGGGGTTGCGGTGCCACCGGCTTGGGCCCGTAATCGCTGCTCGCAGCTATATTTATTATTATTAAATTATTATTTTGTCAACCTTTCGGGCACTTTTGGGGCTCTTAACATGCTCGAAAACTCTTGAAATTTTGCACACACGTCAGAACCCGCGGCCATCAGGGCCGGACTGAAGCTGGTACCCGGGCGTGGCAGGGGGGCTCGACAGCGCCCCCTGGAACGGGATCCGAACACGTGTCCATAAATCAAACACGCTTGCATGTAATAATATGAAACTCGGTACACATATAGATCTCATCCGGCCGAACAACTTTCGTGCTCTAAGTTTTACGCCAGCCAAACAGGAAGTTGGCTATTTAGCGTTGTTTGGAAACGCATGCTGTGGAATTTAATGTACTCCTCCTAGGGAATTCATCGATTCGCCTCCAAACTCGGTGTGCATGAAGTCAAGACATTGAGGATGCTAAATTGCGGACGGATTTTTGATATCTCGAACGGTTTGGCCGTGGCGAGGAAACAAATTTATGGCGAAAAAATGAAACAGGAAGTGTGTTATAACTTCTGCATACATTAACTGATCTTGATGAAACTTCAGCAGTGTGTTCGTTGTAAGAGGCCGATCGCACAGATGTGACTATTGTGAGTCAAAGTTATAGCGCCACCAACAGGCAGCAGGAAGTACATCACTTTCAAAATGCTTTGAAATCAGTGTCTTATTTTTACCCGATTTGCTTCAAACTTTATGTGTACAATGTAGACACACGGCAGATGTAAACCTGTGAAAGGATTATTGATATCTTAGATACTGTTGCCGTGGCAACGCATCAAACTTTAATATTCTTTTTTGATGCTTTTGAGACTCTTAACATACTTGAAATTGCATGAAACTCAACAGACACATCACATTTATTAGCCCGTAGACATGTGCAAAGTTTCAGAAACGGGGGTGGTGGAATGGCTCAGTAGCGCCACCTTTAGTCAAAAATGGGGGGTTTAGTTTTTCCTAGAATCACAAAACTTGGTATGTGTATTGTTCTCATCAAGACGGACAACTTTCTAATTTACATGAACCATCTCCGACCAACAGGAAGAGAGATATTTTGGTTTGAATGTGGATTTTCTGAAGAATTTTCTCTCCCTCTCTCTGTGTCTGTGTGTGTGTGAGGGGAGGGGGGGATTTGACTATTGCTTTTATATTGTTAATCAAGGTTTCAGGGGCTTTTGGGGTCCTTAACGTGCTCAAAAACTCTTGAAACTTTGCACACAGGTCAGAACCCACGGCCATCAGGGCCGGGCTGAAGCTGGTACCCGGGCGTGGCTGGGGGGCTCAACAGCGCCCCCTTGAACGGGGTTCTAAAACTTGATCCATATATCAAACACGCTCGCATGAATTAATATGAAACTCGGTACACATATAGATCTCATCGGGCCGAACAACTTTACCCCGGTCAAGTTTTACGCCAGCCCAACAGGAAGTCGGCTATTATGGGTTGTTTGGAAAACGCTTGCTGTGGAATGTGAAATACTCCTCCTAGAAAATTCACCGTGTCCCCTTCAAACTCGGTGTGCATGTAGTCAAGACTTTGAGGATGCTAAATTGCGGACGGATTTTTGATATCTCGAACGGTTTGGCTGTGGCGAGGAATCGAATTTATGGCGAGAAAAGAGAAACACGGAAGTGGAATAACTTCTGCATACATTAACTGATCTTGATGAAACTTCAGCAGTGTGTTCGTGGTAAGAGGCCGATCAGATGGATGTAGCTATTGTGAGTCAAAGTAATAGCGCCACCAACTGGCAGCAGGAAGTGTGTCACTTTCAACATGCTTTTGACAAAAGTGGGGGGGTTACTTTTAACTACAGTAAAGAAAAAATAGTTTCTATATTGTTCTCATCAAGCCGGACAACTTTCTAATTTACATTCAATAGCTCTGGCCATCAGGAAGTCAGATATTTTGGTCTGAATGTGAATTTTTTTGCAAAATCAGCCTCTGAATTTTTAGCCACTCCTCTTAAACTATTTATTTTATTCGTACCAAACTTTTTCAACATGATGAAACTACATTAAATATGCTAAATTGTGAATGGATAATAAATATCTCAAACGGTTTTGCTATGGCGAGGGATTAAAGTAAAAATCTTCTAAAAATGTAATTATATACCATTTATTTCTATATAAAAGTATACAAATATCACAACTAAACCCATTTTATTCTGTTTTTGCAATTCAAAAAGAATGAAAAAGTTAAAAACAGGCTATTTAGTGCTATTTGGTTCAACAAAAAAGCAAACATAGGGCTATACTGCCCTCTTGTGTCCAAAAGGACATCAAAATAGTATATAAAACTTTTTACCAGCTAGGCCAATATTGTATTTAAATATACATTTATTAGGTATGTGTCTGAGGATATTTTCCCACCGGTTAATCGACGTGTGACACGAGTGGGTGCTTTTAAATCGCTAATATAATAGTGAAAGAAAAATAATGATAATGTTGCACACACAAATCACACACATGTGGGAAAGAATGATGCTTTTAAACAACACTAAACCGCCATTAGGTGTCGCCAGGCATCCATCTTAATAAGCGAGTCATTGATTCATTCGTTCAAACGATTCGTTCGAATGAGTCGATCATGATTAAGACAGATGTTTATGGATTGATCATTCAATCTTTGAGTCAACCGATTCGTTAAAAATGCTGAATCGTTCAGTTATGAGAAAACACGTGATGCGTGATGGTTCTGCCGTGATCTTTGTTTAACTATTTTCGCTGCTGAAACAGAACAAAAACAGTCAACATTGCATCTAAAATGTAAGTGACTTAATTGTAACTGTTTATTAACCTGTTGTATGAAATCTAGGGGTGGGAGAAAAAATTGATTCTTAGATGCATCGCGATGCGGACGTGGACGATTCTGAATCGATTCACAAATGTCAAAAAATCGATTCTCTAAAAAAATATTTTTCTAATAACGTAATATTGACGGAAGGCAAAAGGCGGAACTCTAAGCGGACGTGCGTGCAGTCTGTGGCGCGCACATAACAGAGAAGTTTCTTCTGCTCACCAAGGCTGCATTTATTTGATTAAAAATACAAACAAAAACAGTAATATTGTAAAATAGTATTCCAATTTAAAACAGCTGCTTTCTATTTTAATATATTTTAAACTGTTATTTATTCCTGTGATCAAAGCTGAGTTTTCAGCATCATTACTCCAGTCGTCACTGTCACATGATCCTTCAGAAATTATTCTAATATGATGATTGATACTCAAGAAACATTCATTATTATTTTAAATGTCGAAAACAGTTGTGTACAGTCTTTGATGAATAGAAAGTTCAAAAGAACAGCATTTATCTGAAATCTAAAGCTTTTGTAACGTTAAACACTACCGCTCAAAAGTTTGTGGTTAGTAATAATTAAAATTTTATTTTTGGGGGAAAGAAATAAAATAAATCAGTACTTTTATTTATGAAGGATGAGTTAAACTGATCAACAGTTACAGTAAAGACATTTATAATGTTAAAAATATATATATTTGAAATATATGCTGTTCTTTTGAACTTTACATTCATCAAAGCATTTTGAAAAAAAAAAATCTGTATCAACTGTTTTCAACATTGAAAATAATAATGAATATTTATTGAGCATCAATCATCATATTAGTATGATTTCTGAAGGATCATGTGACACTGAAGACTGGAGTAATGATGCTGAAAACTCAACTTTGATCACAGAAATTAATTACTATGTAAAATATTTTAAAATTGAAAACAGCTGTTTTAAATTGGAATAATATTTCACAATATTACTGTTTTTGTTTGTATTTTTAATCAATAAATGCAGCCTTGGTGAGCAGAAGAGACTTCTCCTAAAAACATTAAAAATCTTACTGACCCCAAACTTTTGAACAATAATATATATATATATATATATATATATATATATATATATATATACATATATATGTATGTGTGTGTATGTATGTATGTATGTATGTATATATATATATATATATATATATATATATATATATAAATATAGCTGCGAGCAGCGATGGAGGGCCAAAGCCGGCGGTACCGCCACCCCGGTGCCTTTAGGTAACTAAAGGCACCGGGGTTGCGGTGCCACCGGCTTGGGCCCGTAATCGCTGCTCGCAGCTATATTTATTATTATTATTATTATTGTTGTTCAAGGGTTCGGGGGCTTTTGGGGCCTTTAACGTGCTCAAAAACTCATGAAACTTTGCACACAGGTCAGAACCTGCGGCCATTAGGGCCGGGCTGAAGCTGGTACCCGGGCGTGGCAGGGGGGCTCAACAGCGCCCCCTGGAACCGAATCCGAACACTTGACCATAAATCAAACACACTTGCATATAATAATATGAAACTCGGAACAGATATAGATCTCATCGGGCCGAACAACTTTCGTGCTCTAAGTTTTACGCCAGCCCAACAGGAAGTCGGCTATTATGGGTTGTTTGGAAACGCATGCTGTGGAATTTAATGTACTTCTCCTAGGGAATTCATCCAATCGGCTCCAAACTCGGTCAGCATGAAGTCAAGACATTGAGGATGCTAAATTGCGGACAGATTTTTGATATCTCGAACGGTTTGGCCGTGGCGAGGAAACGAATTTATGGCGAATAATGGAAACAGGAAGTGTGTTATAACTTCAGCATACATTAACTGATCTTGATTAAACTTCAGCAGTGTGTTCGTTGTAAGAGGCCGATCACATGGATGTGACTATTGTGAGTCAAAGTTATAGCGCCACCAACTGGCAGCAGGAAGTGTGTCACTTTCAAAATGCTTTGAAATCACCCTCTTATTTTTACCCGATTTGCTTCAAACTTTATGTGTATAATGTAAACACACGGCAGATGTAGACCTGTGAAAGGATTTTTGATATCTTTAACACTGTTGCCATGGCAACGCTTCAAACTTTAATATTCTTTTTTGATGCTTTTGAGACTCTTAACATACTTGAAATTGGATGAAACTCGACAGACACATCACATTTATTAGCCCGTAGACATGTGCAAAGTTTCAGAAACGGGCGTGGTGAGGGGCTCAGTAGCGCCACCTTTAGTCATAAGTGGGGGGGTTAGTTTTATCAACAGCAACAAAACTTGGTATGTGTATTGTTCTCATCAAGACGGACAACTTTCTAATTTACATGAACTTTCTCCAACCAACAGGAAGAGAGATATTTTGGTTTGAATGTGGATTTTCTGAAGAATTTTCTCTCCCTCTCTCTGTGTCTCTGTGTGTGTGAGGGGAGGGGGGGATTTGTTTATTGCTTTTATTGAGTTTTTCAAGGTTTCAGGGGCTTTTGGGGTCCTTAACGTGCTCAAAAACTCTTGAAACTTTGCACACAGGTCAGAACCTGCGGCCATCAGGGCCGGGCTGAAGCTGGTACCCGGGCGTGGCAGGGGGGGTCAACAGCGCCCCCTTGAATTGGGTCCGAAAACTTGGTCCATAGATCAAACACGCTTGCATGAATTAATATGAAACTCGGTACACATATAGATCTCATCGGGCCGAACAACCCTCCCCTGGTCAAGTTTTACGCCAGCCCAACAGGAAGTCGGCTATTATGGGTTGTTTGGAAAACGCTTGCTGTGGAATGCGAAGTACTCCTCCTAGAGAATTCATCCAATCCCCACCAAACTCGGTGTGCATGAAGTCAAGACATTGAGGATTCTAAATTGCGGACGGATTTTTGATTTTTTTTCGTGGCGAGGAAACAAATTTATGGCGAAAAAATGAAACAGGAAGTGTGTTATAACTTCTGCATACATTAACTGATCTTGATGAAACTTCAGCAGTGTGTTCGTTGTAAGAGGCCGATCGCACAGATGTGACTATTGTGAGTCAAAGTTATAGCGCCACCAACAGGCAGCAGGAAGTACATCACTTTCAAAATGCTTTGAAATCAGTGTCTTATTTTTACCCGATTTGCTTCAAACTTTATGTGTACAATGTAGACACACGGCAGATGTAAACCTGTGAAAGGATTATTGATATCTTAGATACTGTTGCCGTGGCAACGCATCAAACTTTAATATTCTTTTTTGATGCTTTTGAACATACTTGAAATTGCATGAAACTCAACAGACACATCACATTTATTAGCCAGTAGACATGTGCAAAGTTTCAGAAACGGGGGTGGTGGAATGGCTCAGTAGCGCCACCTTTAGTCAAAAATGGGGGTTTAGTTTTTCCTAGAATCACAAAACTTGGTATGTGTATTGTTCTCATCAAGACGGACAACTTTCTAATTTACATGAACCATCTCCGACCAACAGGAAGAGAGATATTTTGATTTTCTCTCCCTCTCTCTGTGTCTGTGTGTGTGTGAGGGGAGGGGGGGATTTGACTATTGCTTTTATATTGTTAATCAAGGTTTCAGGGGCTTTTGGGGTCCTTAACGTGCTCAAAAACTCTTGAAACTTTGCACACAGGTCAGAACCCACGGCCATCAGGGCCGGGCTGAAGCTGGTACCCGGGCGTGGCTGGGGGGCTCAACAGCGCCCCCTTGAACGGGGTTCTAAAACTTGATCCATATATCAAACACGCTCGCATGAATTAATATGAAACTCGGTACACATATAGATCTCATCGGGCCGAACAACTTTACCCCGGTCAAGTTTTACGCCAGCCCAACAGGAAGTCGGCTATTATGGGTTGTTTGGAAAACGCTTGCTGTGGAATGTGAAATACTCCTCCTAGAAAATTCACCGTGTCCCCTTCAAACTCGGTGTGCATGTAGTCAAGACATTGAGGATGCTAAATTGCGGACGGATTTTTGATATCTCGAACGGTTTGGCTGTGGCGAGGAATCGAATTTATGGCGAGAAAAGAGAAACACGGAAGTGGAATAACTTCTGCATACATTAACTGATCTTGATGAAACTTCAGCAGTGTGTTCGTGGTAAGAGGCCGATCAGATGGATGTAGCTATTGTGAGTCAAAGTTATAGCGCCACCAACTGGCAGCAGGAAGTGTGTCACTTTCAACATGCTTTTGACAAAAGTGGGGGGGTTACTTTTAACTACAGTAAAGAAAAAATAGTTTGTATATTGTTCTCATCAAGCCGGACAACTTTCTAATTTACATTCAATAGCTCTGGCCATCAGGAAGTCAGATATTTTGGTCTGAATGTGAATTTTTTTGCAAAATCAGCCTCTGAATTTTTAGCCACTCCTCTTAAACTATTTATTTTATTCGTACCAAACTTTTTCAACATGATGAAACTACATTAAATATGCTAAATTGTGAATGGATAATAAATATCTCAAACGGTTTTGCTATGGCGAGGGATTAAAGTAAAAATCTTCTAAAAATGTAATTATATACCATTTATTTCTATATAAAAGTATACAAATATCACAACTAAACCCATTTTATTCTGTTTTTGCAATTCAAGAAGAATGAAAAAGTTAAAAACAGGCTATTTAGTGCTATTTGGTTCAACAAAAAAGCAAACATAGGGCTATACTGCCCTCTTGTGTCCAAAAGGACATCAAAATAGTATATAAAACTTTTTACCAGGTAGGCCAATATTGTATTTAAATATACATTTATTAGGTATGTGTCTGAGGATATTTTCCCACCGGTTAATCGACGTGTGGTGTGACACGAGTGGATGCTTTTAAATCGCTAATATAATAGTGAAAGAAAAATAATGATAATGTTGCACACACAAATCACACACATGTGGGAAAGAATGATGCTTTTAAACAACACTAAACCGCCATTAGGTGTCGCCAGGCATCCATCTTAATAAGCGAGTCATTGATTCATTCGTTCAAACGATTCGTTCGAATGAGTCGATCATGATTAAGACAGATGTTTATGGATTGATCATTCAATCTTTGAGTCAACCGATTCGTTAAAAATGCTGAATCGTTCAGTTATGAGAAAACACGTGATGCGTGATGGTTCTGCCGGGATCTTTGTTTAACTATTTTCGCTGCTGAAACAGAACAAAAACAGTCAACATTGCATCTAAAATGTAAGTGACTTAATTGTAACTGTTTATTAACCTGTTGTATGAAATCTAGGGGTGGGAAAAAAATTTATTCTTAGATGCATCGCGATGCGGACGTGGACGATTCTGAATCGATTCACAAATGTCAAAAAATCGATTCTCTAAAAAAATATTTTTCTAATAACGTAATATTGACGGAAGGCAAAAGGCGGAACTCTAAGCGGACGTGCGTGCAGTCTGTGGCGCGCACATAACAGAGAAGTTTCTTCTGCTCACCAAGGCTGCATTTATTTGATTAAAAATACAAACAAAAACAGTAATATTGTAAAATAGTATTCCAATTTAAAACAGCTGCTTTCTATTTTAATATATTTTAAACTGTTATTTATTCCTGTGATCAAAGCTGAGTTTTCAGCATCATTACTCCAGTCGTCACTGTCACATGATCCTTCAGAAATTATTATAATATGATGATTGATACTCAAGAAACATTCATTATTATTTTAAATGTCGAAAACAGTTGTGTACAGTCTTTGATGAATAGAAAGTTCAAAAGAACAGCATTTATCTGAAATCTAAAGCTTTTGTAACGTTAAACACTACCGCTCAAAAGTTTGTGGTTAGTAATAATTAAAATTTTATTTTTGGGGGAAAGAAATAAAATAAATCAGTACTTTTATTTATGAAGGATGAGTTAAACTGATCAACAGTTACAGTAAAGACATTTATAATGTTAAAAATATATATATTTGAAATATATGCTGTTCTTTTGAACTTTACATTCATCAAAGCATTTTGAAAAAAAAAAAAATCTGTACACAACTGTTTTCAACATTGAAAATAATAATGAATATTTATTGAGCATTAATCATCATATTAGTATGATTTCTGAAGGATCATGTGACACTGAAGACTGGAGTAATGATGCTGAAAACTCAACTTTGATCAGAGAAATGAATTACTATGTAAAATATTTTAAAATTGAAAACAGCTGTTTTAAATTGGAATAATATTTCACAATATTACTGTTTTTGTTTGTATTTTGAATCAATAAATGCAGCCTTGGTGAGCAGAAGAGACTTCTCCTAAAAACATTAAAAATCTTACTGACCCCAAACTTTTGAACAATAATATATATATATATATATATATATATATACATATATATGTATGTGTGTGTATGTATGTATGTGTATATATATATATATATATATATTATATATAAATATAGCTGCGAGCAGCGATGGAGGGCCAAAGCCGGCGGTACCGCCACCCCGGTGCCTTTAGGTAACTAAAGGCACCGGGGTTGCGGTGCCACCGGCTTGGGCCCGTAATCGCTGCTCGCAGCTATATTTATTATTATTATTATTATTAGGGCCCGAGCACCGATGGTGTGAGGACCCTCTTGGAATTGCTCTGTTTATTATTATTATTATTAGGGCCCAAGCCCTGAAAGGGCGAAGGCCCTATTGTTTTCGGTAGGATTATTAGGGCCCAAGCCCTGAAAGGGCGAAGGCCCTATTGTTTCCGGTAGGATTATTTATTAGGGCCCAAGCCCTGAAAGGGCGAAGGCCCTATTGTTTTCGTTAGGATTATTATTATTATTATTATTATTATTATTGTTCAAGGGTTCGGGGGCTTTTGGGGCCTTTAACGTGCTCAAAAACTCATGAAACTTTGCACACAGGTCAGAAGCTGCGGCCATTAGGGCCGGGCTGAAGATGGTCCCTGGGCGTGGCAGGGGGGCTCGACAGCGCCCCCTTGAATGGGGTCCGAGTGCGGTCCGAAAACTTGGTCCATATACCAAACATTCTTGCATGAATTAATATGAAACTCGGTACACATATAGATCTTATTGGGCTGAACAACTTTCGTGCTCTAAGTTTTACGCCAGCCCAACAGGAAGTCGGCTATTATGGGTTGTTTGGAAAACGCATGCTGTGGAATTTGATGTACTCCTCCTAGGAAATTCATCCATTCGCCTCAAAACTCGGTGTGCATGAAGTCAAGACATTGAGGATGATAAATTGCGGACGGATTTTTGATATCTCGAACGGTTTGGCCAAGGCGAGGAAACGAATTTATGGCGAATAATGGGACACAGGAAGTGTATTATAACTTCTGCATACATTGACTGATCTTGATAAAACTTCAGCAGTGTGTTCGTGGTCAGAGGCCGATCACATTGATGTGACTATTGTGAGTCAAAGTTATAGCGCCACCAACTGGCAGCAGGAAGTGTGTCACTTTCAAAATGCTTTGAAATCACCCTCTTATTTTTACCCGATTTGCTTCAAACTTTATGTGTATAATGTAAACACACGGCAGATGTAGACCTGTGAAAGGATTTTTGATATCTTTAATACTGTTGCCATGGCAACGCTTCAAACTTTAATATTCTTTTTTGATGCTTTTGAGACTATTAACATACTTGAAATTGGATGAAACTCGACAGACACATCACATTTATTAGCCCGTAGACATGTGCAAAGTTTCAGAAACGGGCGTGGTGAGGGGCTCAGTAGCGCCACCTTTAGTCATAAATGGGGCGGTTAGTTTTATCAACAGCAACAAAACTTTGTATGTGTATTGTTCTCATCAAGACGGACAACTTTCTAATTGACATTAACCATCTCCGACCAACAGGAAGAGAGATATTTTGGTTTGAATGTGGATTTTCTGAAGAATTTTCTCTCCCTCTCTCTGTGTCTGTGAGGGGAGGGGGGATTTGAATATTGCTTTTATATTGTTAATCAAGGTTTCAGGGGCTTTTGGGGTCCTTAACGTGCTCAAAAACTCTTGAAACTTTGCACACAAGTCAGAACCCACGGCCATCAGGGCCGGGCTGAAGCTGGTACCCGGGCGTGGCTGGGGGGCTCAACAGCGCCCCCTTGAACGGGGTTCTAAAACTTGATCCATATATCAAACACGCTCGCATGAATTAATATGAAACTCGGTACACATATAGATCTCATCGGGCCGAACAACTTTACCCCGGTCAAGTTTTACGCCAGCCCAACAGGAAGTCGGCTATTATGGGTTGTTTGGAAAACGCTTGCTGTGGAATGTGAAATACTCCTCCTAGAAAATTCACCGTGTCCCCTTCAAACTCGGTGTGCATGTAGTCAAGACTTTGAGGATGCTAAATTGCGGACGGATTTTTGATATCTCGAACGGTTTGGCTGTGGCGAGGAATCGAATTTATGGCGAGAAAAGAGAAACACGGAAGTGGAATAACTTCTGCATACATTAACTGATCTTGATGAAACTTCAGCAGTGTGTTCGTGGTAAGAGGCCGATCAGATGGATGTAGCTATTGTGAGTCAAAGTTATAGCGCCACCAACTGGCAGCAGGAAGTGTGTCACTTTCAACATGCTTTTGACAAAAGTGGGGGGGTTACTTTTAACTACAGTAAAGAAAAAATAGTTTCTATATTGTACTCATCAAGCCGGACAACTTTCTAATTTACATTCAATAGCTCTGGCCATCAGGAAGTCAGATATTTTGGTCTGAATGTGAATTTTTTTGCAAAATCAGCCTCTGAATTTTTAGCCACTCCTCTTAAACTATTTATTTTATTCGTACCAAACTTTTTCAACATGATGAAACTACATTAAATATGCTAAATTGTGAATGGATAATAAATATCTCAAACGGTTTTGCTATGGCGAGGGATTAAAGTAAAAATCTTCTAAAAATGTAATTATATACCATTTATTTCTATATAAAAGTATACAAATATCACAACTAAACCCATTTTATTCTGTTTTTGCAATTCAAGAAGAATGAAAAAGTTAAAAACAGGCTATTTAGTGCTATTTGGTTCAACAAAAAAGCAAACATAGGGCTATACTGCCCTCTTGTGTCCAAAAGGACATCAAAATAGTATATAAAACTTTTTACCAGGTAGGCCAATATTGTATTTAAATATACATTTATTAGGTATGTGTCTGAAGATATTTTCCCACCGGTTAATCGACGTGTGACACGAGTGGGTGCTTTTAAATCGCTAATATAATAGTGAAAGAAAAATAATGATAATGTTGCACACACAAATCACACACATGTGGGAAAGAATGATGCTTTTAAACAACACTAAACCGCCATTAGGTGTCGCCAGGCATCCATCTTAATAAGCGAGTCATTGATTCGTTCGTTCAAACGATTCGTTCGAATGAGTCGATCATGATTAAGACAGATGTTTATGGATTGATCATTCAATCTTTGAGTCAACCGATTCGTTAAAAATGCTGAATCGTTCAGTTATGAGAAAACACGTGATGCTGAAACAGAACAAAAACAGTCAACATTGCATCCAAAATGTAAGTGACTTAATTGTAACTGTTTATTAACCTGTTGTATGAAATCTAGGGGTGGGAGAAAAAATTGATTCTTAGATGCATCGCGATGCGGACGTGGACGATTCTGAATCGATTCCCAAATGTCAAAAAATCGATTCTCTAAAAAAATATTTTTCTAATAACGTAATATTGACGGAAGGCAAAAGGCGGAACTCTAAGCGGACGTGCGTGCAGTCTGTGGCGCGTACATAACAGAGAAGTTTCTTCTGCTCACCAAGGCTGCATTTATTTGATTAAAAATACAAACAAAAACAGTAATATTGTAAAATAGTATTCCAATTTAAAACAGCTGCTTTCTATTTTAATATATTTTAAACTGTTATTTATTCCTGTGATCAAAGCTGAGTTTTCAGCATCATTACTCCAGTCGTCACTGTCACATGATCCTTCAGAAATTATTCTAATATGATGATTGATGCTCAAGAAACATTCATTATTATTTTAAATGTCGAAAACAGTTGTGTACAGTCTTTGATGAATAGAAAGTTCAAAAGAACAGCATTTATCTGAAATCTAAAGCTTTTGTAACATTAAACACTACCGTTCAGAAGTTTGGGGTCAATAATAATTTTAATTTTAATTTTGGGGGAAAGAAATAAAATAAATCAATACTTTTATTCATCGAGAATGAGTTAAACTGATCAAAAGTTACAATACAGACATTTATAATGTTAAAAAAAAATTATATTTGAAATAAATGCTGTTCTTTTGAACTTTACATTCATCAACACATTTTGAAAAAAAATCTGTACACAACTGTTTTCAACATTGAAAATAATAATTAATATTTATTGACCATCAATCATCATATTAGAATGATTTCTGAAGGATCATGTGACACTGAAGACGGGAGTAATGATTCTGAAAACTCAGCTTTGATCACATAAATTAATTACAGTGTAAAATATTTTAAAATAGAAAACAGCTGTTTTAAATTGGAATAATATTTCACAATATTACTGTTTTTGTTTGTATTTTTAATCAAATAAATGCAGCCTTGGTGAGCAGAAGAGACTTCTCCTAAAAACATTAAAAATCTTCCTGACCCCAAAATTTTGAACGGTTTATATATATATATATATGTTTGTATAATATATATATATATATATATATATATTTATATATATATATATATATATATATATATATATATATAAATATAGCTGCGAGCAGCGATGGAGGGCCAAAGCCGGCGGTACCGCCACCCCGGTGCCTACACTAAGGCACCAGGGTGGCGGTGCCACCGGCTTGGGCCCGCAATCGCTGCTCGCAGCTATATTTATTATTATTATTATTATTTTGTCAACCTTTCGGGCACTTTTGGGGCTCTTAACATGCTCGAAAACTCTTGAAATTTTGCACACACGTCAGAACCCGCGGCCATCAGGTCCGGACTGAAGCTGGTACCCGGGCGTGGCAGGGGGGCTCGACAGCGCCCCCTGGAACGGGATCCGAACACGTGTCCATAAATCAAACACGCTTGCATGTAATAATATGAAACTCGGTACACATATAGATCTCATCGGGCCGAACAACTTTCGTGCTCTAAGTTTTACGCCAGCCAAACAGGAAGTTGGCTATTTAGCGTTGTTTGGAAACGCATGCTGTGGAATTTAATGTACTCCTCCTAGGGAATTCATCGATTCGCCTCCAAACTCGGTGTGCATGAAGTCAAGACATTGAGGATGCTAAATTGCGGACGGATTTTTGATATCTCGAACGGTTTGGCCGTGGCGAGGAAACAAATTTATGGCGAAAAAATGAAACAGGAAGTGTGTTATAACTTCTGCATACATTAACTGATCTTGATGAAACTTCAGCAGTGTGTTCGTGGTAAGAGGCCGATCACATGGATGTGACTATTGTGAGTCAAAGTTATAGCGCCACCAACTGGCAGCAGGAATATGTCACTTTCAAAATGCTTTGAAATCAGTGTCTTATTTTTACCCGATTTGCTTCAAACTTTATGTGTACAATGTAGACACACGGCAGATGTAAACCTGTGAAAGGATTATTGATATCTTAGATACTGTTACCGTGGCAACGCATCAAACTTTAATATTCTTTTTTGATGCTTTTGAGACTCTTAACATACTTGAAATTGCATGAAACTCAACAGACACATCACATTTATTAGCCAGTAGACATGTGCAAAGTTTCAGAAACGGGCGTGGTGGAATGGCTCAGTAGCGCCACCTTTAGTCAAAAATGTGGGCTTAGTTTTTCCTAGAATCACAAAACTTGGTATGTGTATTGTTCTCATCAAGACGGACAACTTTCTAATTTACATGAACCATCTCCGACCAACAGGAAGAGAGATATTTTGGTTTGAATGTGGATTTTCTGAAGAATTTTCTCTCCCTCTCTCTGTGTCTGTGTGTGTGTGAGGGGAGGGGGGGATTTGACTCTTGCTTTTATATTGTTAATCAAGGTTTCAGGGGCTTTTGGGGTCCTTAACGTGCTCAAAAACTCTTGAAACTTTGCACACAGGTCAAAACCCACGGCCATCAGGGCCGGGCTGAAGCTGGTACCCGGGCGTGGCTGGGGGGCTCAACAGCGCCCCCTTGAACGGGGTTCTAAAACTTGATCCATATATCAAACACGCTCGCATGAATTAATATGAAACTCGGTACACATATAGATCTCATCGGGCCGAACAACTTTACCCCGGTCAAGTTTTACGCCAGCCCAACAGGAAGTCGGCTATTATGGGTTGTTTGGAAAACGCTTGCTGTGGAATGTGAAATACTCCTCCTAGAAAATTCACCGTGTCCCCTTCAAACTCGGTGTGCATGTAGTCAAGACTTTGAGGATGCTAAATTGCGGACGGATTTTTGATATCTCGAACGGTTTGGCTGTGGCGAGGAATCGAATTTATGGCGAGAAAAGAGAAACACGGAAGTGGAATAACTTCTGCATACATTAACTGATCTTGATGAAACTTCAGCAGTGTGTTCGTGGTAAGAGGCCGATCAGATGGATGTAGCTATTGTGAGTCAAAGTTATAGCGCCACCAACTGGCAGCAGGAAGTGTGTCACTTTCAACATGCTTTAGACAAAAGTGGGGGGGTTAGTTTTAACTACAGTAAAGAAAAAATATTTTTTATATTGTTCTCATCAAGCCGGACAACTTTCTAATTTACATTCAATAGCTCTGGCCATCAGGAAGTCAGATATTTTTGGTCTGAATGTGAATTTTTTTGCAAAATCAGCCTCTGAATTTTTAGCCACTCCTCTTAAACTATTTATTTTATTCGTACCAAACTTTTTCAACATGATGAAACTACATTAAATATGCTAAGTTGTGAATGGATAATAAATATCTCAAACGGTTTTGCTATGGCGAGGGATTAATGTCCAAAAAGGAAACACTAAAAATCTTCTAAAAATGTAATTATATACCATTTATTTCTATATAAAAGTATACAAATATCACAACTAAACCCATTTTATTCTGTTTTTGCAATTCAAGAAGAATGAAAAAGTTAAAAACAGGCTATTTAGTGCTATTTGGTTCAACAAAAAAGCAAACATAGGGCTATACTGCCCTCTTGTGTCCAAAAGGACATCAAAATAGTATATAAAACTTTTTACCAGGTAGGCCAATATTGTATTTAAATATACATTTATTAGGTATGTGTCTGAGGATATTTTCCCACCGGTTAATCGACGTGTGACACGAGTGGGTGCTTTTAAATCGCTAATATAAAAGTGAAAGTAAAAAAACTGACGTCCGCACGGACATTGATAATGGTGCACGTTGGAAAGAATGATACTTTTAAACATAACATTAAACCGCCATTAGGTGTCGCCAGGCGACCATCTTAATGAGCGAGTCATTGATTCATTCGTTCAAATGATTCGTTCCAATGACTGAGTCATTCATGATTGAGACAGATGTTTATGGATTGACCATTGAATCTTTGAGTCAAGCGATTCGTTTCAAAATGCTGAATCATTCAGTAATGAGAAAACAAGTTGCTGTGATCTTTGTTTAACTATTTTTGCTGCTGAAACAGAACAAAAACAGTCAATATTGCATCTAAAATGTAAGTGACTTAATTGTAACTGTTTATTAACCTGTTGTATGAAATCAATGTCACAGTTTCAATCGTGATTGTATTCAGGAAATAGTTGCCTACTCGTCAAGTGAGGTTGCTTAACTCTATCATATGTTATAAAATATATAAAAACTCCATATTTGTAATTTTTATAGTCAGTATGTTGTTAACTGGGTTGCTTTTTTGTGTGCTGCGCTCATTTGTTTACAATTCTCCTGGAGAAGCAGCATGAGCCTCAGCAGTGCAACCTTGTTACCATTGATCAGTAATACATTTATTATTAACTGCTGATTGCAACTTAAAATGAATGTAATGAAATTAGAATAATCTCTTGTTTTAGTGATTCCCAAGTTATTTTTTTGTTATTGACGTTCTAATCAGGCTATACTCTGGTCGGGCAAGTAAAATTCTCTTTCAGGTAGGCCTATTGTATTTATATATAAATATATTAGGGATGTGACTGTGATAACATTTTCCCACCGGTTAATCGACGTGTGACACCACTGAGCGCTTTTAAATCGCTAACTATAGTATACTATATACTAGTAAAATACAGACGTCCGCACAGACATTGATAATGGTGCGGAGTAGAGCGAGCATTTTCAATTTATTCCTATGGATGTAGGAATTAACTAAAACATTTTATTTATGTTTTTGTGTCCACTGTTCAACCGCAACCGCGTCACACACACACACACACATTCCAGAATTGCAATCTTGACATCGCAGCCTGTTCATTATAGCCCTAATACAATATAATAATAAAAATAGTCAACCTAACATAAACGAATTACACTGCTCTGTTTAAATAGTCAGTAGTACAATCTGTACCATTCACAGTAAGCAGAGCTCCACTGTGATGTTTCCAAGAACATTTTTGCGCGTGTGAAGAGGATGATTTTTTTCCATCAATATTGGAACACGAGTGAAGTACAAAGCCTATAATAAAGAATAGTTTAGCATCCAAATACATCGCAAATATTGAAACATTTTGATTCTAATGAGAGGGTTACGTGAGACCAACACTGCTTACTTTCGTTTTTATTTTTACATTAAATTTAAAGGATTTGTTGTGGAATATTTTGGGTGTATCATAAAATCAGAATAAGGTTAGACAAGTAAAATTTTCTGTCTTATATTTTTATATATATATATACGTATATATATAAGTATATATATATATATATATATATATATATATATATATTTATATACATATATATATATATATATATATATAAATATAGCTGCGAGCAGCGATGGAGGGCCAAAGCCGGTGGCACCGCCATCCCCGGTGCCTTTAGGTAACTAAAGGCACCGGGGTGGCGGTGCCACCGGCTTGGGCCCGCAATCGCTGCTCGCAGCTATATTTTATTAATGGTGCTTGCTGAAAGCAAGGCATCATTAGTGTTCTCTTGCATACTTATTATTATTTTTATTATTATTATTCTTCCACACAAAAGTTTGGCGCGTAACTCGCCCCGCACCGTTTGTCTCAGAGCCATGAATGAGGTGTCAAATCGACCGGCTCATTAAGGAGAGGTGTGCTATGACTTTTATAAGCGATCGGGGGTGCGGTGTTCGCCCCAGGGGCGAAAAAGCGGCCAAAAAAGTCCCATTGACTTAACATTGCGACGAACTTTGACCACACGTAGCTCTGAGCGAGGATTTCGCAGAAATGTGTGATTTGCCACATTTGAAGAGGCTGACAGGCTCTGTAAGAACATACCTCACAATGGGGTAAAAGTTGCACCCCTGGGGGGCAGGAGATGCCCAAAGTTGCCCCATTGACTTACTATGGGGAAGGAACGTCCCGTGAAACACACATGCTTTTCCTACTATGGTAAATTGCATAGGGACTTTGTATTGAACGTAGCTCTGGATCACAGTGTCATAGAGACAAGGGGGAGGGCTCATTTTACTCAGACGACCAATCAGTCTCTCAGGATCATTGTGAAGCTATCAAGCCATGCCCTAGCAACCATTTAGAGCCCCTTAGCAACAAGTTCCATAGACTTCCATTGAAAGAGTTCAAAGAGATATCTCCAGACTGAATTGTCATAGAAACATGGGGGTGGTCTCATTTGACTCGGGGCAGTAAACAGCCAATCATGAATCACCTCAACACTTCCAAGCCCCTCCCTAGCAACCATTGTCGAGCACCTTAGCAACCAAAATCCAAAGAGGGATATCTTCCATTCTGAATGTCACAGAGGCATGGGAGTTGGTTTATATCATTCATACTGACAAGAAGCCTTTGGAATTTCATCATTGGCAGCTGCCAAGTAACTCCATAGCAACCAAAGAGAGTATCCTAGCAACCGTTTAGCAAAACGTATATCTCTGCATCAAAACATAGTATAGAGATGGGACTTGGCTCTTTTGACTAAATCATGGTAAACTATGGTAAATCAACCTTGAATCATAGTAAATCATACTAAAACATGGTAAATCATGGTATACTATAGTAAATCATAGTACACTATGGTAAATCGTGGTAAATCATGGTAAACTATGGTAAATCATGCTAGAATCATAGTAAATCATACTTGAACATGGTAAATCATGGTAAACTATGGTAAATCATGGTAAACTATGGTAAATCATGGTAAACTATGATAAATCATGCTAGAATCAGTAAATCATAATTGAACATGGTATATCATGGTATACTATAGTAAATCATGGTATACTATAGTAAATCATGGTAAACTATGGTAAATCGTGGTAAACTATGGTAAATCATGGTAAACTATGGTAAATCATGCTAGAATCAGTAAATCATACTTGAACATGGTAAATCATGGTATACTATAGTAAATCATGGTAAACTATAGTAAATCGTGGTAAATCATGGTAAACTATGGTAAATCATGCTAGAATCATAGTAAATCATACTTGAACATGGTAAATCATGGTATACTATAGTAAATCATGGTAAACTATGGTAAATCATGGTAAACTATGGTAAATCATGGTAAACTATGATAAATCATGCTAGAATCAGTAAATCATAATTGAACATGGTATATCATGGTATACTATAGTAAATCATGGTATACTATAGTAAATCATGGTAAACTATGGTAAATCGTGGTAAATCGTGGTAAACTATGGTAAATCATGGTAAACTATGGTAAATCATGCTAGAATCAGTAAATCATACTTGAACATGGTAAATCATGGTATGGTATACTATAGTAAATCATGGTAAACTATAGTAAATGTAAATCGTTGTAAATCATGGTAAACTATGGTAAATCATGGTAAATCATGGTAACTATGATAAATCATGCTAGAATCAGTAAATTATACTAGAACATGGTAAATTGTGGTATACTATAGTAAATCATGGTAAACTATGGTAAATCATGCTAGAATCAGTAAATCATACTTGAACATGGTAAATCATGGTATACTATAATAAATCATGGTAAACTATGGTAAATCGTGGTAAATCATGGTAAACTATGATAAATCATGCTAGAATCAGTAAATCATACTTGAACATGGTAAATCCTGGTATACTATAGTAAATTATGGTAAACTATGGTAAATCGTGGTAAATCATGGTAAACTATGGTAAATCATGCTTGAATCAGTAAATCATACTTGAACATGGTAAATCATGGCATACTATAGTAAATCATGGTAAACTATAGTAAATCGTGGTAAATCATGGTAAACTATGGTAAACACCTTAGCAACTGCCTAGCAACCACACTGAATACCCTAGCAACCACTTAGCAACGCCCTAGCAACCACCCAGAATACCTTGGAAACCTCCCAGAACACCATAGCAACCACCTAGTAAAACCCTAGCAACCGTGCCGAATTTTGCCACTGCAAGCACCACTTCACATTTTCTTCAGGAAATGTACATTCTAGTTATTATTATTATTTTGTCAACCTTTCGGGCACTTTTGGGGCTCTTAACATGCTCGAAAACTCTTGAAATTTTGCACACACGTCAGAACCCGCGGCCATCAGGGCCTGACTGAAGCTGGTACCCGGGCGTGGCAGGGGGGCTCGACAGCGCCCCCTGGAATGGTGTCCGAAAACTTGGTCCATAAATCAAACATGCTTGCATATAATAATATGAAACTCAGTACACATATAGATCTCATCGGGCCGAACAACTTTCGTCCTCTAAGTTTTACGCTAGCTTTACGCTAGCCCAACAGGAAGTCGGCTATTATGGGTTGTTTGGAAACGCATGCTGTGGAATTTGAAATACTCCTCCTAGAAAATTCGTCCAATCACAACCAAACTCGGTCAGCATGAAGTCAAGACATTGAGGATGCTAAATTGCGGACGGATTTTTGATATCTCAAACGGTTTGGCCGTGGCGAGGAAACAAATTTATGGCGAATAAGGGACACAGGAAGTGTGTTATAACTTCTGCATACATTAACTGATCTTGATGAAACTTCCGCAGTGTGTTCGTTGTAAGAGGCCGATCACATGGATGTGACTATAGTGAGTCAAAGTTATAGCGCCACCAACTGGCAGCAGGAAGTGTGTCACTTTCAAAATGCTTTGAAATCACTCTCTTATTTTTACCCGATTTGCTTCAAACTTTATGTGTATAATGTAGACACACGGCAGATGTAGACCTGTGAAAGTTTTATTGATATCTTAAATACTGTTGCCGTGGCAACGCATCAAACTTTAATATTCTTTTCAGATGCTTTTGAGACTCTTAACATACTTGAAATTGGATGAAACTCGACAGACACATCACATTTATTAGCCAGTAGACATGTGCAAAGTTTCAGAAACGGGCGTGGTGAGGGGCTCAGTAGCGCCACCTTTAGTCAAAAATGGGGGCTTAGTTTTAAGTAGAGTCACAAAAATCGTTATGTATATTGTTCTCATCAAGCCGGACAACTTTCTAATTCACACTTATTAGCTCAGAGCAACAGGAAGTCAGATATTTTGGTTTGAATGTGATTTTTTGGAGAATTTTCTCTCTCTCTCTCTCTGTCTCTGTGTGTGTGAGGGGTGGGAGGGAATTTCCAATTGATTTCAGTGTGTTTCAAGGTTTCAGGGGCTTTTGGGGCCCTTAACGTGCTCGAAAACTCTTGAAACTTTGCACACAGGTCAGAACTCGCGGCCATCAGGGCCGGGCTGAAGCTGGTACCCGGGTGTGGCAGGGGGGCTCAACAGCGCCCCCTTGAACGGGATTCTAAAACTAGATCCATATATCAAACACACTTGCATGTAATGATATGAAACTCGGTACACATATAGATCACATCGGGCTGAACAACTTTCGTGCTCTAAGTTTTACGCCAGCCCAACAGGAAGTCGGAAATTATGGGTTGTTTGGAGAACGCTTGCTGTGGAATGCGAAGTACTCCTCCTAGAGAATTCATCCAATCCCCACCAAACTCGGTGTGCATGAAGTCAAGACATTGAGGATTCTAAATTGCGGACGGATTTTTGATATCTCGAACGGTTTGGCCGTGGCGAGGAAACGAATTTATGGCGAGAAAAGAGAAACACGAAGTGGTATAACTTCTGCATACATTAACGGATCTTGATGAAACTTCACCAGTGTGTTCGTGGTAAGAGGCCGATCAGATGGATGTAACTATTGTGAGTCAAAGTTATAGCGCCACCAACTGGCAGCAGGAAGTGTGTCACTTTCAAAATGCTTTTGACAAAAGTGGGGGGGTTAGTTTTACCCACAGTTTTAAAAATCAGTACGTACATTGGTCTCATCGAGCCGGACAACTTTCTAATATATCAGAAGTCAGATATTTTGGTTTGAATGTGGATTTATTTGCAAATTCAGCCTCTGCTTTTTACCCACTCCTGCTAAGTGTTTTTTTTTTTATTCACACCAAACTTTTTTAACACGATGAAAATACATTAAAGATGCTAAATTGTGAACGGATATTAAATATTTCAAACGGTTTTGACATGGCGAGGGATTAAAATAATGTCAAAAAAGGAATCAGAAAACATCTCATATCTTCTTAAAATTTAATTATACACCATTTATTTTTATATAAAATTATACAAATATCAGAACTAAAACGAAACAGAACTAGTTATGGGTTTATTCAGTTTTTTTCAATTCAAGAATTATGTACAAGTTTAAAATCAGCCAGAATGCGCTATTTAGTAAAAAAAAAAAAGTCATACATAGGGCTATACTGCCCTCTTGTGTTCAAAATCAGGTAGGCCCATTGTATATTGTATTTATATATAAATATAATAGCGATGTGACTGAGAATTTTTTCCCACTGGTTAATTGATGTGTGACACCGCAGCGGGGGCTTTTAAATCGCTAACTTAAAGGGATACTCCACTTTAAAATGAAAATTCTGTCACCATATTCTCACCCTCATGTTGTTTTAATCCTTTATGAATTTCTTTCTTCTGCTGAACAGAAAGGAAGATATTTAGAAGAATGTCAGTAACCAGACAGTTTCTGGTCTCATTGACTTCCATAGTATACATTTTTTTCCTACTATGGAAGTCAATGGGATCAGAAACTGTCTGGTTACTGACATTCTCCTAAATATCTTCCTTTCTGTTCAGCAGAAGAAAGAAATTCATAAAGGATTAAAACAACATGAGGGTGAGAATATGGTGACAGAATTTTCATTTTAAAGTGGAGTATCCCTTTAAAAGCGAAAGTGAAATACGGTCGTCCAGTAGGAATGAACTAAAAAACATTCACTCTGTTCTGCTCGTTCCTCGCTGTAGACGCGTTATTGCCCATGCAGCCGTGAGCATTTTAGTTTCATTTAAAGGAGTCATAACCTGCAATTTTCACTTTTCCACGAGAATCAATGTATGTTATGATCGACTAACGATTATACACTGGCCGGGAAGCCGATATTTAAAAGTGAAGCGTTTGTTTACCTCAGGGTAAATAAACCAGCGCGCGTGCACGCCCACTCAAATACGAGATTTTGATTTCAGCTCCCTCTTGACGTCATGAGGTAATAGGATATACCATATATGGACACCGCAGCAGGAAGCCCCCCCTTCCCCTCTCCCCCTCATATTCAGTTCAGTCGGGAAAGATGGAGAAACCGAGTGCACACCGGACTTGCTCTGTGGTTGATTGCCATAAAAAACATGTAAATGTGTTTTATCTCCCAAAATCGGACGAAACTATCAGGGACCAGTGGATGAAATTCATTTTTAATGACGCTGTCCCAACAACCCTTTCAACTGGCGTGCAGAGCCATATAGAGCGTCCACGACAGCCAAAACATCGCATTGATCTCGCGAGACAATAATGCCTTCAGAAATAAGGGTAAAAGTAGGTCTGTGTTTTTTTTTTTTCCACTTTTCTTTTTTAGAAGGGCCTGAAAGACTATAATACAGCAGTAGGTATCCAATGTAATACAAGGTTATGACTCCTTTAAAAAATAGCGCCATTCCGGGGGTGGGATTGCTTGAATGTTTTTTTACAAAAGCACAATGTTGTGTTTTTTTTGCGAGTGTACTTAAATATAAGTAAACACAGTGCAGTTTAAATGATGTCCTGTATGAACAAACCGACGGAGTAGCCTATGTTTTTATGTTTCCACTGTTCGATCGTGCCCACGCCTCACACAAACTCACACACACACACACACACACACACACACACACACACACACACACACACACACACACACACACACACACACACACACACACACACACACACACACTGTGCATTCCAGCATTGCAATCTTGACATCGCAGCCGGTTCATTACAGCCGTAATAAAATATAATAATAAATATAAATAGTCAACCTATTTGCAGCAAATGATAGTAGATTTTAGATCAATATATTTGTTTTCCTTACAATTTTAATTAACACTAACTTTATTCTCATCTGAATTATAAATAATTTATTTCTGTATAAAATAATACTACCATTAAAAAATACATTTGATTGTCTTTTTTAATCAATGGAGAATGTGTGACTTAAAAATAAACAGATTAGTGCTCGGTTTGAGGACAAGAAATGAAAACCAATGCAATATGATGAATGTCCAAAAACGTTCGCTCTTCTCTGCCCGTTCCTCGCCTCGCCATATATATATACATATTATTATTTTTTGTTACATATATATAATGTATATATATATATATATATTTATTTTTTTTGTTACATTTTTATATATATCTCTCTCTCTCTATATATATATATATATATATATATATATATATATATATATAGCTGCGAGCAGCGATGGAGGGCCCAAGCTGGTGACACCGCCACCCCGGTGGCTTTAGTGTAACTAAAGGCACCAGGGTGGCGGTGCCACCGGCTTGGGCCCGCCATCGCTGCTCGCAGCTATATTTAGGGCCCGAGCACCGATGGTGTGAGGACCCTCTTGGAATTGCTCTGTTTATTATTATTATTAGGGCCCAAGCCCTGAAAGGGCGAAGGCCCTATTGTTTTCGTTAGGATTATTATTATTATTATTGTTCTTCAAGGGTTCGGGGGCTTTTGGGGCCTTTAACGTGCTCAAAAACTCATGAAACTTTGCACGCAGGTCAGAACCTGCGGCCATTAGGGCCGGGCTGAAGCTGGTACCCGGGCGTGGCAGGGGGGCTCAACAGCGCCCCCTAGAACACAATCTTAAATCTTGGACACATACAAGAACGTATTAGTATGAAACTCGGTACACATATAGATCTCATCGGGCCGAACAACTTTCGCACTCTAAGTTATTAGCTCTGCCCAACAGGAAGTCAGCTATTATGGGTTGTTTGAAAAACGCATGCTGTGGAATTTAATGTACTCCTCCTAGGGAATTGATCCGATCCACACCAAACTCGGTCAGCATGAAGTCAAGACATTGAGGATGCTAAATTGCGGATGGATTTTTGATATCTCGAACGGTTTGGCCGTGGCGATGAAACGAATTTATAGCGAGAAAAGATAAACAGGAAGTGTGTTATAACTTCTGCATACATTAACTGATCTTGATGAAACTTCCGCAGTGTGTTCGTTGTAAGAGGCCGATCACATGGATGTGACTATTGTGAGTCAAAGTTATAGCGCCACCAACTGGCAGCAGGAAGTGTGTCACTTTCAAAATGCTTTGAAATCACCCTCTTATTTTTACCCGATTTGCTTCAAACTTTATGTGTATAATGTTGACACACGGCAGATGTAGACCTGTGAAAGGTTTATTGATATCTTAAATACTGTTGCCGTGGCAACGCATCAAACTTTAATATTCTTTTCAGATGCTTTTGAGACTCTTAACATACTTGAAATTGGATGAAACTCGACAGACACATCACATTTATTAGCCGGTAGACATGTGCAAAGTTTCAGAAACGTGCGTGGTGAGGGGCTCAGTAGCGCCACCTTTAGTCAAAAATGGGGGCTTAGTTTTAAGTAGAGTCACAAAAATCGTTATGTATATTGTTCTCATCAAGCCGGACAACTTTCTAATTTATAGTCAAAAGCTGTGACCAACAGGAAGTGAGATATTTTGGTTTGAATGTGATTTTTTGTAGAATTCTCTCCCTCTCTCTCTCTGCCTCTGCGTCTCTGTGTGTGTGAGGGGTGGGGGGATTTGTCTTTTGAGTGAGATTTGTTTAAAATTCCTGTTTTTCAAGGTTTCAGGGGCTTTTGGGGCCTTTAACGTGCTCGAAAACTCTTGAAACTTTGCACACAGGTCAGAACCCGCGGCCATCAGGGCCGGGCTGAAGCTGGTACCCGGGCGTGGCAGGGGGGCTCAACAGCGCCCCCTGGAACGGGGTCCGAGTGCGGTCCGAAAACTTGGTCCATATACCAAACACTCTTGCATGAATTAATATGAAACTCGGTACACATATAGATCTTATTGGGCTGAACAACTTCCGTGCTCTAAGTTTTACGCGAGCCCAACAGGAAGTCGGCTATTATGGGTTGTTTGGAAAACGCATGCTGTGGAATTTGATGTACTCCTCCTAGGAAATTCATCCATTCGCCTCAAAACTCGGTGTGCATGAAGTCAAGACATTGAGGATGATAAATTGCGGACGGATTTTTGATATCTCGAACGGTTTGGCCAAGGCGAGGAAACGAATTTATGGCGAATAATGGGACACAGGAAGTGTATTATAACTTCTGCATACATTGACTGATCTTGATAAAACTTCAGCAGTGTGTTCGTGGTCAGAGGCCGATCACATTGATGTGACTATTGTGAGTCAAAGTTATAGCGCCACCAACTGGCAGCAGGAAGTGTGTCACTTTCAAAATGCTTTGAAATCACCCTCTTATTTTTACCCGATTTGCTTCAAACTTTATGTGTATAATGTAAACACACGGCAGATGTAGACCTGTGAAAGGATTATTGATATCTTTAATACTGTTGCCATGGCAACGCTTCAAACTTTAATATTCTTTTTTGATGCTTTTGAGACTCTTAACATACTTGAAATTGGATGAAACTCAACAGACACATCACATTTATTAGCCCGTAGACATGTGCAAAGTTTCAGAAACGGGCGTGGTGAGGGGCTCAGTAGCGCCACCTTTAGTCATAAATGGGGCGGTTAGTTTTATCAACAGCAACAAAACTTGGTATGTGTATTGTTCTCATCAAGACGGACAACTTTCTAATTGACATTAACCATCTCCGACCAACAGGAAGAGAGATATTTTGGTTTGAATGTGGATTTTCTGAAGAATTTTCTCTCCCTCTCTCTGTGTCTGTGTGTGTGTGAGGGGAGGGGGGATTTGACTATTGCTTTTATATTGTTAATCAAGGTTTCAGGGGCTTTTGGGGTCCTTAACGTGCTCAAAAACTCTTGAAACTTTGCACACAAGTCAGAACCCACGGCCATCAGGGCCGGGCTGAAGCTGGTACCCGGGCGTGGCTGGGGGGCTCAACAGCGCCCCCTTGAACGGGGTTCTAAAACTTGGTCCATATATCAAACACGCTTGCATGAATTAATATGAAACTCGGTACACATATAGATCTCATCGTGCCGAACAACTTTCCCCTGGTCAAGTTTTACGCCAGCCCAACAGGAAGTCGGCTATTATGGGTTGTTTGGAAAACGCTTGCTGTGGAATGTGAAATACTCCTCCTAGAAAATTCACCGTGTCCCCTCCAAACTCGGTGTGCATGTAGTCAAGACTTTGAGGATGCTAAATTGCGGACGGATTTTTGATATCTCGAACGGTTTGGCCGTGGCGAGGAATCGAATTTATGGCGAGAAAAGAGAAACACGAAGTGGAATAACTGCTGCATACATTAACTGATCTTGATGAAACTTCACCAGTGTGTTCGTGGTAAGAGGCCGATCAGATGGATGTGGCTATTATGATTCAAAGTTATAGCGCCACCAACTGGCAGCAGGAAGTGTGTCACTTTCAACATGCTTTTGACAAAAGTGGGGGGGTTAGTTTTAACTCCAGTAAAAAAAACTCAGTTCATATATTGATCTCATCGACCCGGACAACTTTCTAATTTAAAGTCATTAGCTCTGACCATCAGGAAGTCAGATATTTTGGTCTGAATGTGGATTTTTTTGCAAAATCAGCCTCTGAAGTTTTAGCCACCTTTATCTAAGTGGTTATTTTATTCCCACCAAACTTTTTCAACATGATAAAAATATATTAATGATGCTACATTGTGAACGGATAATAAATATCTCAAACGGTTTTGCTATGGCGAGGGATTAAAGTAATGTCAAAAAAGTAAACACTAAAAGGCTCATATATTCTAAAAATGTAATTATACACCATTTATTACTACATAAAAGTATACAAATATCAGAACTTAACTCATTTTATTCTTTTTTTTTCAATTTAAGAATGAAGTTTAAGTTTAAAAACTGCCAGAATGGTTGTTTAGTCTAAACAATAAATAAATAAAGTCAAACATAGTGCTATACTGCCCTCTTGTGTTCCAAATCAGGTAGGCCTATTATATCTATAAAAAAATATACTAGGTATGTGACGGTGAGAATATTTTACCACCGGTTAACTGACGTGTGACACTGCTGGGGGCTTTTTAATCGCTAACTTAAAAACGAAAGTAAAATATGTTCGTCCGCACGGACATTGATAATGGTGCGGAGCAGAGCGAGCGTTTTCAATAAATTCCTATGGAAGGAGGAATGACCTAAGAAACGTTGACTCTGTTCTGCTCGTTCCTCGCTGAGGACGCGGACCATTATGAATGCCTGTGCAGCCGTGAGCATTTTAGTTTCATTTTCGGGGCGGATTGCTTGAATGTATTTAAAAAAAGAACAATGTTGTGTTTTATTGCTACTGTACAAAAATATAAGTTAACACTTTGCAGTTTGAATGATGTTCTGAACAAAATGACAGAGTATGTTTTTATGTGTCCACTGTTCAATCGCGCCCTCGTTTTAGTGATTCCCAAGTTATTTTTTCATTTAAGTTTTTTTCATTGTTCTAATCAGGTCAGGCAAGTAAAATGATCTGTCTTATCCCTTACATTTTTATATAATTATATAAATATATAATACACTACTGTTCAAAAATTTGGCGTCAGTAAGATTTTTAAGCGAAGTTTCTTCTGCTCACCAAGGCTGCATTTGTTTGATTAAAAATACAAACAAAAACAGTAATATTGTAAAATAGTATTCCAATTTAAAACAGCTGCTTTCTATTTTAATATATTTTAAACTGTTATTTATTCCTGTGATCAAAGCTGAGTTTTCAGCATCATTATTCCAGTCGTCACTGTCACATGATCCTTCAGAAATTATTCTAATATGATGATTGATGCTCAAGAAACATTCATTATTATTTTAAATGTCGAAAACAGTTATGTACAGTCTTTGATGAATAGAAAGTTCAAAAGAACAGCATTTATCTGAAATCTAAAGCTTTTGTAACATTAAACACTACCGTTCAGAAGTTTGGGGTCAGTAATAATTTTAATTTTATTTTTGGGGGAAAGAAATAAATAAATCAATACTTTTATTCATCGAGAATGAGTTAAACTGATAAAAAGTTACAGTACAGACATTTATAATGTTAAAAAAAATTATATTTGAAATAAATGCTGTTCTTTTGAACTTTACATTCATCAACGCATTTTGAAAAAAAATCTGTACACAACTGTTTTCAACATTGAAAATAATAATTAATATTTATTGACCATCAATCATCATATTAGAATGGTTTCTGAAGGATCATGTGACACTGAAGACGGGAGTAATGATGCTGAAAACTCAGCTTTGATCACATAAATTAATTACAGTGTAAAATATTTTAAAATAGAAAACAGCTGTTTTAAATTGGAATAATATTTCACAATATTACTGTTTTTGTTTGTATTTTTAATCAAATAAATGCAGCCTTGGTGAGCAGAAGAGACTTCTCCTAAAAACATTAAAAATCTTCCTTACCCCAAACTTTTGAACGGTATATATATATGTTTGTATAATATATATATATATAAATATAGCTGCGAGCAGCGATGGAGGGCCAAAGCCGGCGGTACCGCCACCCCGGTGCCTTTAGGTAACTAAAGGCACCGGGGTTGCGGTGCCACCGGCTTGGGCCCGTAATCGCTGCTCGCAGCTATATTTTATTATTATTATTATTATTATTATTATTTTGTCAACCTTTCGGGCACTTTTGGGGCTCTTAACATGCTCGAAAACTCTTGAAATTTTGCACACACGTCAGAACCCGCGGCCATCAGGGCCGGACTGAAGCTGGTACCCGGGCGTGGCAGGGGGGCTCGACAGCGCCCCCTGGAACGGGATCCGAACACGTGTCCATAAATCAAACACGCTTGCATGTAATAATATGAAACTCGGTACACATATAGATCTCATCGGGCCGAACAACTTTCGTGCTCTAAGTTTTACGCCAGCCAAACAGGAAGTTGGCTATTTAGCGTTGTTTGGAAACGCATGCTGTGGAATTTAATGTACTCCTCCTAGGGAATTCATCGATTCGCCTCCAATCTCGGTGTGCATGAAGTCAAGACATTGAGGATGCTAAATTGTGGACGGATTTTTGATATCTCGAACGGTTTGGCCGTGGCGAGGAAACAAATTTATGGCGAAAAAATGAAACAGGAAGTGTGTTATAACTTCTGCATACATTAACTGATCTTGATGAAACTTCAGCAGTGTGTTCGTTGTAAGAGGCCGATCACATGGATGTGACTATTGTGAGTCAAAGTTATAGCGCCACCAACAGGCAGCAGGAAGTACATCACTTTCAAAATGCTTTGAAATCAGTGTCTTATTTTTACCCGATTTGCTTCAAACTTTATGTGTACAATGTAGACACACGGCAGATGTAAACCTGTGAAAGGATTATTGATATCTTAGATACTGTTACCGTGGCAATGCATCAAACTTTAATATTCTTTTTTGATGCTTTTGAGACTCTTAACATACTTGAAATTGCATGAAACTCAACAGACACATCACATTTATTAGCCAGTAGACATGTGCAAAGTTTCAGAAACGGGCATGGTGGAATGGCTCAGTAGCGCCACCTTTAGTCAAAAATGGGGGCTTAGTTTTTCCTAGAATCACAAAACTTGGTATGTGTATTGTTCTCATCAAGACGGACAACTTTCTAATTTACATGAACCATCTCCGACCAACAGGAAGAGAGATATTTTGGTTTGAATGTGGATTTTCTGAAGAATATTCTCTCCCTCTCTCTGTGTCTGTGTGTGTGTGAGGGGAGGGGGGGATTTGACTCTTGCTTTTATATTGTTAATCAAGGTTTCAGGGGCTTTTGGGGTCCTTAACGTGCTCAAAAACTCTTGAAACTTTGCACACAGGTCAAAACCCACGGCCATCAGGGCCGGGCTGAAGCTGGTACCCGGGCGTGGCAGGGGGGCTCAACAGCGCCCCCTTGAACGGGGTTCTAAAACTTGATCCATATATCAAACACGCTCGCATGAATTAATATGAAACTCGGTACACATATAGATCTCATCGGGCCGAACAACTTTACCCCGGTCAAGTTTTACGCCAGCCCAACAGGAAGTCGGCTATTATGGGTTGTTTGGAAAACGCTTGCTGTGGAATGTGAAATACTCCTCCTAGAAAATTCACCGTGTCCCCTTCAAACTCGGTGTGCATGTAGTCAAGACTTTGAGGATGCTAAATTGCGGACGGATTTTTGATATCTCGAACGGTTTGGCTGTGGCGAGGAATCGAATTTATGGCGAGAAAAGAGAAACACGGAAGTGGAATAACTTCTGCATACATTAACTGATCTTGATGAAACTTCAGCAGTGTGTTCGTGGTAAGAGGCCGATCAGATGGATGTAGCTATTGTGAGTCAAAGTTATAGCGCCACCAACTGGCAGCAGGAAGTGTGTCACTTTCAACATGCTTTAGACAAAAGTGGGGGGGTTAGTTTTAACTACAGTAAAGAAAAAATAGTTTTTATATTGTTCTCATCAAGCCGGACAACTTTCTAATTTACATTCAATAGCTCTGGCCATCAGGAAGTCAGATATTTGGGTCTGAATGTGATTTTTTTTGCAAAATCAGCCTCTGAATTTTTAGCCACTCCTCTTAAACTATTTATTTTATTCGTACCAAACTTTTTCAACATGATGAAACTACATTAAATATGCTAAGTTGTGAATGGATAATAAATATCTCAAACGGTTTTGCTACGGCGAGGGATTAATGTCCAAAAAGGAAACACTAAAAATCTTCTAAAAATGTAATTATATACCATTTATTTCTATATAAAAGTATACAAATATCACAACTAAACCCATTTTATTCTGTTTTTGCAATTCAAGAAGAATGAAAAAGTTAAAAACAGGCTATTTAGTGCTATTTGGTTCAACAAAAAAGCAAACATAGGGCTATACTGCCCTCTTGTGTCCAAAAGGACATCAAAATAGTATATAACACTTTTTACCAGGTAGGCCAATATTGTATTTAAATATACATTTATTAGGTATGTGTCTGAGGATATTTTCCCACCGGTTAATCGACGTGTGACACGAGTGGGTGCTTTTAAATCGCTAATATAAAAGTGAAAGTAAAAAAACGGACGTCCGCACGGACATTGATAATGGTGCACGTTGGAAAGAATGATACTTTTAAACATAACACTAAACCGCCATTAGGTGTCGCCAGGCGACCATCTTAATGAGCGAGTCATTGATTCATTCGTTCAAATGATTCGTTCCAATGACTGAGTCATTCATGATTGAGACAGATGTTTATGGATTGACCATTGAATCTTTGAGTCAAGCGATTCGTTTCAAAATGCTGAATCATTCAGTAATGAGAAAACAAGTTGCTGTGATCTTTGTTTAACTATTTTTGCTGCTGAAACAGAACAAAAACAGTCAATATTGCATCTAAAATGTAAGTGACTTAATTGTAACTGTTTATTAACCTGTTGTATGAAATCAATGTCACAGTTTCAATCGTGATTGTATTCAGGAAATAGTTGCCTACTCGTCAAGTGAGGTTGCTTAACTCTATCATATGTTATAAAAAATATAAAAACTCCATATTTGTAATTTTTATAGTCAGTATGTTGTTAACTGGGTTGCTTTTTTGTGTGCTGCGCTCATTTGTTTACAATTCTCCTGGAGAAGCAGCATGAGCCTCAGCAGTGCAACCTTGTTACCATTGATCAGTAATACATTTATTATTAACTGATGATTGCAACTTAAAATGAATGTAATGAAATTAGAATAATCTCTCGTTTTAGTGATTCCCAAGTTATTTTTTTGTTATTGACGTTCTAATCAGGCTATACGCTGGTCGGGCAAGTAAAATTCTCTTTCAGGTAGGCCTATTGTATTTGTATATAAATATATTAGGGATGTGACTGTGATAACATTTTCCCACCGGTTAATCGACGTGTGACACCACTGAGCGCTTTTAAATCGCTAACTATAGTATACTATATACTAGTAAAATACAGACGTCCGCACAGACATTGATAATGGTGCGGAGTAGAGCGAGCATTTTCAATTTATTCCTATGGATGTAGGAATTAACTAAAACATTTTATTTATGTTTTTGTGTCCACTGTTCAACCGCAACCGCGTCACACACACACACACACATTCCAGAATTGCAATCTTGACATCGCAGCCTGTTCATTATAGCCCTAATACAATATAATAATAAAAATAGTCAACCTAACATAAACGAATTACACTGCTCTGTTTAAATAGTCAGTAGTACAATCTGTACCATTCACAGTAAGCAGAGCTCCACTGTGATGTTTCCAAGAACATTTTTGCGCGTGTGAAGAGGATGATTTTTTCCATCGATATTGGAACACGAGTGAAGTACAAAGCCTATAATAAAGAATAGTTTAGCATCCAAATACATCGCAAATATTGAAACATTTTGATTCTAATGAGAGGGTTACGTGAGACCAACACTGCTTACTTTCGTTTTTATTTTTACATTAAATTTAAAGGATTTGTTGTGGAATATTTTGGGTGTATCATAAAATAAGAATAAGGTAAGACAAGTAAAATTTTCTGTCTTATATTTATATATATATATATATATATACGTATATATATATAAGTATATATATATATATATATATATATATATATATATGTGTGTGTGTGTGTGTGTGTATATATATATATAGATATTTATATACATATATATATATGTATATATATAGATATTTATATATATATATATATATATATATATATATATATATATATATATATATATATATATATATATATATATAAATATAGCTGCGAGCAGCGATGGAGGGCCAAAGCCGGTGGCACCGCCATCCCCGGTGCCTTTAGGTAACTAAAGGCACCGGGGTGGCGGTGCCACCGGCTTGGGCCCGCAATCGCTGCTCGCAGCTATATTTATTAATGGTGCTTGCTGAAAGCAAGGCATCATTAGTGTTCTCTTGCATACTTATTATTATTTTTATTATTATTATTCTTCCACACAAAAGTTTGGCGCGTAACTCGCCCCGCACCGTTTGTCTCAGAGCCATGAATGAGGTGTCAAATCGACCGGCTCATTAAGGAGAGGTGTGCTATGACTTTTATAAGCGATCGGGGGTGCGGTGTTCGCCCCAGGGGCGAAAAAGCGGCCAAAAAAGTCCCATTGACTTAACATTGCGACGAACTTTGACCACACGTAGCTCTGAGCGAGGATTTCGCAGAAATGTGTGATTTGCCACATTTGAAGAGGCTGACAGGCTCTGTAAGAACATACCTCACAATGGGGTAAAAGTTGCACCCCTGGGGGGCAGGAGATGCCCAAAGTTGCCCCATTGACTTACTATGGGGAAGGAACGTCCCGTGAAACACACATGCTTTTCCTACTATGGTAAATTGCATAGGGACTTTGTATTGAACGTAGCTCTGGATCACAGTGTCATAGAGACAAGGGGGAGGGCTCATTTTACTCAGACGACCAATCAGTCTCTCAGGATCATTGTGAAGCTATCAAGCCATGCCCTAGCAACCATTTAGAGCCCCTTAGCAACAAGTTCCATAGACTTCCATTGAAAGAGTTCAAAGAGATATCTCCAGACTGAATTGTCATAGAAACATGGGGGTGGTCTCATTTGACTCGGGGCAGTAAACAGCCAATCATGAATCACCTCAACACTTCCAAGCCCCTCCCTAGCAACCATTGTCGAGCACCTTAGCAACCAAAATCCAAAGAGGGATATCTTCCATTCTGAATGTCACAGAGGCATGGGAGTTGGTTTATATCATTCATACTGACAAGAAGCCTTTGGAATTTCATCATTGGCAGCTGCCAAGTAACTCCATAGCAACCAAAGAGAGTATCCTAGCAACCGTTTAGCAAAACGTATATCTCTGCATCAAAACATAGTATAGAGATGGGACTTGGCTCTTTTGACTAAATCATGGTAAACTATGGTAAATCAACCTTGAATCATAGTAAATCATACTAAAACATGGTAAATCATGGTATACTATAGTAAATCATAGTACACTATGGTAAATCGTGGTAAATCATGGTAAACTATGGTAAATCATGCTAGAATCATAGTAAATCATACTTGAACATGGTAAATCATGGTAAACTATGGTAAATCATGGTAAACTATGGTAAATCATGGTAAACTATGATAAATCATGCTAGAATCAGTAAATCATAATTGAACATGGTATATCATGGTATACTATAGTAAATCATGGTATACTATAGTAAATCATGGTAAACTATGGTAAATCGTGGTAAACTATGGTAAATCATGGTAAACTATGGTAAATCATGCTAGAATCAGTAAATCATACTTGAACATGGTAAATCATGGTATACTATAGTAAATCATGGTAAACTATAGTAAATCGTGGTAAATCATGGTAAACTATGGTAAATCATGCTAGAATCATAGTAAATCATACTTGAACATGGTAAATCATGGTATACTATAGTAAATCATGGTAAACTATGGTAAATCATGGTAAACTATGGTAAATCATGGTAAACTATGATAAATCATGCTAGAATCAGTAAATCATAATTGAACATGGTATATCATGGTATACTATAGTAAATCATGGTATACTATAGTAAATCATGGTAAACTATGGTAAATCGTGGTAAATCGTGGTAAACTATGGTAAATCATGGTAAACTATGGTAAATCATGCTAGAATCAGTAAATCATACTTGAACATGGTAAATCATGGTATGGTATACTATAGTAAATCATGGTAAACTATAGTAAATGTAAATCGTTGTAAATCATGGTAAACTATGGTAAATCATGGTAAATCATGGTAACTATGATAAATCATGCTAGAATCAGTAAATTATACTAGAACATGGTAAATTGTGGTATACTATAGTAAATCATGGTAAACTATGGTAAATCATGCTAGAATCAGTAAATCATACTTGAACATGGTAAATCATGGTATACTATAATAAATCATGGTAAACTATGGTAAATCGTGGTAAATCATGGTAAACTATGATAAATCATGCTAGAATCAGTAAATCATACTTGAACATGGTAAATCCTGGTATACTATAGTAAATTATGGTAAACTATGGTAAATCGTGGTAAATCATGGTAAACTATGGTAAATCATGCTTGAATCAGTAAATCATACTTGAACATGGTAAATCATGGCATACTATAGTAAATCATGGTAAACTATAGTAAATCGTGGTAAATCATGGTAAACTATGGTAAACACCTTAGCAACTGCCTAGCAACCACACTGAATACCCTAGCAACCACTTAGCAACGCCCTAGCAACCACCCAGAATACCTTGGAAACCTCCCAGAACACCATAGCAACCACCTAGTAAAACCCTAGCAACCGTGCCGAATTTTGCCACTGCAAGCACCACTTCACATTTTCTTCAGGAAATGTACATTCTAGTTATTATTATTCTTCTCCGCATTTAATTGCATTTTTGAGGGCCTAAACATGCTCGAAAACTCACGAAACTTTGCACACTCGTCAGAACTGGCGAAAATTTACATCTGATATAGGTTTCAGAATTGGGCGGGGCAAAATGGCTCGATAGCGCCACCTATAAAAGTTCAACGGAGTGCGCCTCCCGCTGTGTTCCACGTACGTGTACGAAATTCGGTACATATGTGTAAGGACCTAATACCTACAAAAAAGTCTCTTGGAGCATAGCTCTAAACACAACAGGAAGTCAGCCATTTTCAACTTCCTCTCTGATTTTTGTGCACTTTTTGCCATTTTCAGGCCTCGTACTTTAACGAACTCCTCCTACAGTTTTAATCTGATCATCTTCAAATTTGGTGAGTGTAATCTTAAGGCCTTTGCGACGTTAAATTGCGAAGATCTTGAGTTTTCGTCGAAGGGCGGGCCCTCGGCGGCCTGACAAATTTTGATGTTTCGCCATGAAACAGGAAGTTGCTGTAACTCAGGCATTGAAAGTCCAATCTGCCCCAAACTTCACACTTTTGATAAGCGTTCTGTCCTGAACACATGACCATGTTCATATTCAGTTACAGTCATAGCGCCACCTGCTGGCAACAGGAAGTGACATGTTTAACACTCTTGTGGACTCCTGATAACATATAAAAAAGTGCCAGCAAGTGCTAAACATGCTAACAACTTACTAGAAACATGCTAAAACATGCTAGCAAACACTTAGCTTAGTGCTAAAGCATGCTATTACTGCAATTAAATAGGAATTTGCTGTAACTCAGGCACGGAATGTCCAATCTGCCCCAAACTTCACACGTTTGATAAGAGTCATGGCCTGAACACATCTACATGAGAATATTCAGTTATAGTAATAGCGCCACCTACTGGTAACAGGAAGTGTCATGTTTAACACGTTGATGCCGTTCTAGCAACATGTTAAAAATGCCATTGACTTCTAAAAATGCTAGAAACATGTTAAAACATGCTAGCAATACTTAGCTAAGTGCTAAAGCATGCTAATTCAATGAAACAGGATGTTGTTGTTACTCAAGAAGGCAATGTCCAATCTGCGCCAAACTTCACACTTTTGATAAGCGTTCTGTCCTGAACACATGACCATGCTCATATTCAGTTACAGTCATAGCGCCACCTGCTGGCAACAGGAAGTGACATGTTAAACACTGTTGTGGACTCCTGATAACATATAAAAAAGTGCCAGCAAGTGCTAAACATGCTAACAACATACTAGAAACATGTTAGCAAACACTTAGCTAAGTGCTAAAGCATGCTATTGCTGCAAATAAATAGGAAGTTGCTGTAACTAAGGCATGGAATGTCCAATCTGCCCCAAACTTCACACTTTTGATAAGCGTTCTGTCCTGAACACATGACCATGCTCATATTCAGTTATAGTCATAGCGCCACCTGCTGGCAACAGGAAGTGACATGTTTAACACTCTTGTGGACTCCTGATAACATATAAAAAAGTGCCAGCAAGTGCTAAACATGCTAACAACATACTAGAAACATGCTAAAACATGCTAGCAAACACTTAGCTAAGTGCTAAAGCATGCTATTACTGCAATTAAATAGAAATTTGTTGTAACTCAGGCACAGAATGTCCAATCTGCCCCAGACTTCACACGTTTGATAAGAGTCATGGCCTGAACACATCTACATGAGAATATTCAGTTATAGTAATAGCGCCACCTACTGGTAGCAGGAAGTGTCATGTTTAACACGTTGATGCCGTTCTAGCAACATGTTAAAAATGCCATTGACTTCTAAAAATGCTAGAAACATGTTAAAACATGCTAGCAATACTTAGCTAATTCAATGAAACAGGATGTTGTTGTTACTCAAGAAGGCAATGTCCAATCTGCGCCAAACTTCACACTTTTGATAAGCGTTCTGTCCTGAACACATGACCATGCTCATTCAGTTAAAGTCATAGCACCGCCTGCTGGCAACAGGAAGTGACATGTTAAACACTGTTGTGGACTCCTGATAACATATAAAAAAGTGCCAGCAAGTGCTAAACATGCTAACAACATACTAGAAACATATTACCAAACACTTAGCTAAGTGCTAAAGCATGCTATTGCTGCAATTAAATATGAATTTGCTGTAACACAGGCATGGAATGTCCAATCTGCCCCAAACTTAATATGTAACATGCAAGAAACATGCTAGCAACACATAGCTAAGTTCTAAAGCATGCTAGAAATGCTAAAGGAAGTTGTTGTAACTTAGGCATACAATGTCCAATCTACCCCAAACTTCACACGTTTGATAATAGTTATCTCCTGAACACAAGTCCATGCTCATATTCAGATATAGTCATAGCGCCGCCTGCTGGCAACAGGAAGTGACGTTTAACACTATTCTGGACTCCTAATAACATATAAAAAAGTGTCACCAACTGCTAAACATGTTAGCAACATACTAGAAACATGCAATCAAATACTTAGCTAAGTGTTAAAGCATCCTATTACTGCAATTAAATATGAATTTGCTGTAACTCAGGAATTCAATGTCCAATCTACCCCAAAATTAATATGTAATATGCTAGAAACATCATAAAACATGCTAGAAATGCTAAAGGAAGTTGTTGTAACTCAAGCATACAATGTCCAATCTGCCCCAAACTCCACATGTTTGATAAAAGTCCTGCACTGAACACATCTACATAGCGATATTCAGATATAGACATAGCCCCACCTACTGGCAACAGAAACTGACATGGTTAACACAGTAATGCAGTACTAACCACATAACTATTGTGTACTAAGCATGCTAAAAACATACTAAACATGCTAGCAACTACTATATATACCTCCTTAAAAGCACATTGTCCAACCATGCTCTGTCTTCCTAAAGCCACCGGGTGGCGGCGGCACGGGTGCGAGGGCCCTTTCATCGCTGCTTGCAGCTTTAATTAGGGCCCGAGCACCGATGGTGTGAGGACCCTCTTGGAATTGCTCTGTTTATTATTATTATTATTATTATTATTATTATTATTATTATTCTTCTCCGCATTTAATTGCATTTTTGAGGGCCTAAACATGCTCGAAAACTCACAAAACTTTGCACACGCGTCAGAACTGGCGAAAATTTACATCTGATATAGGTTTCAGAATTGGACGGGGCAAAATGGCTCGATAGCGCCACCTATAAAAGTTCAACGGAGTGCGCCTCCCGCAACGTTCCACGTACGTGCACGAAATTCGGTACATACATGTAATGACCTAATACCTACAAAAAAGTCTCTTGGAGCATAGCCCTAAACACAACAGGAAGTCAGCCATTTTGAACTTCCTCTCAGATTTTTGTGCAGTTTTTGCCATTTTCAGGCCTCGTACTTTAACGAACTCCTCCTACAGTTTTAATCTGATCATCTTCAAATTTGGTGAGTGTAATCTTAAGGCCTTTGCGACGTTAAATTGCGAAGATCTTGAGTTTTCGTCGAAGGGCGGGTCCTCGGCGGCCTGACAAATTTCGATGTTTCGCCATGAAACAGGAAGTTGCTGTAACTCAGGCATGGAATGTCCAATCTGCCCCAAACTTCACACGTTTGATAAGAGTTCTGTCCTGAACACATGACCATGCTCATATTCAGTTATAGTCATAGCGCCACCTGCTGGCAACAGGAAGTGACATGTTTAACACTGTTATGGACTCCTAATAACATATAAAAAAGTGCCAGCAAGTGCTAAACATGCTAACAACATACTAGAAGCATGCTAAAACATGCTAGCAAACTCTTAGCTAAGTGCTAAAGCATGCTATTATTGCAATTAAATAGGAATTTGCTGTAACTCAGGCATGGAATGTCCAATCTGCCCCAAACTTCACACTTTTGATAAGCGTTCTGTCCTGAACACATCTACATGAGAATATTCAGTTATAGTAATAGCGCCACCTACTGGTAACAGGAAGTGTCATGTTTAACACGTTGATGCCATTCTAGCAACATGTTAAAAATGCCATTGACTTCTAAACATGCTAGAAACATGTTAAAACATGCTAGCAATACTTAGCTAAGTGCTAAAGCATGCTAATTCAATGAAACAGGATGTTGTTGTTACGCAAGAAGGCAATGTCCATTCTGCACCAAACTTCACACTTTTAATAAACGTTCTGTCCTGAACACATGACCATGCTCATATTCAGTTACAGTCATAGTGCCACCTGCTGGCAACAGGAAGTGACATGTTAAACACTGTTGTGGACATATAAAAACATATAAAAAAAGTGCCATCAAGTGCTAAACATGCTAACAACATACTAGAAACATGCTAAAACATGCTAGCAAACACTTAGCTAAGTGCTAAAGCATGCTATTGCTGCAATTAAATAGGAATTTGCTGTAACACAGGCATGGAATGTCCAATCTGCCCCAAACTTCACACGTTTGATAAGAGTCATGGCCTGAACACATCTACATGAGAATATTCAGTTATAGTAATAGCGCCACCTACTGGTAACAGGAAGTGTCATGTTTAACACGTTGATGCCATTCTAGCAAGATGTTAAAAATGCCATTGACTTCTAAACATGCTAGAAACATGTTAAAACATACTAGCAAAACTTAGCTGAGTGCTAAAGCATGCTAATTCAATGAAACAGGATGTTGTTGTTACTCAAGAAGGCAATGTCCAATCTGCCCCAAACTTCACACTTTTGATAAGCGTTCTGTCCTGAACACATGACCATGCTCATATTCAGTTACAGTCATAGCGCCACCTGCTGGCAACAGGAAGTGACATGTTAAACACTGTTGTGGACTCCTAATAACATATAAAAAAGTGCCAGCATGTGCTAAACATGCTAACAACATACTAGAAACATGCTAAAACATGCTATCAATCACTTAGATAAGTGCTAAATCATGATATTACTGCAATTAAATGGGAATTTGTTGTAACACAGGCATGGGATGTTCAATCTACCCCAAACTTAATATGTAACATGCAAGAAACATGCTAGCAACACTTAGCTAAGTTCTAAAGCATGCTATAAAAGCTCAAGGAAGTTGTTGTAACTTAAGCATAAAATGTCCAATCTACCCCAAACTTCACACGTTTGATAAGAGTTATCTTTTGAACACATGTCCATGCTCATATTCAGTTATAGTCATAGCGCCGCCTGCTGGCAAAAGGAAGTGACGTTTAACACTGTTCTGGACTCCTAATAACATATAAAAAAATGCCAGTAGGTGCTAAACATCCTACCAACATACTAGAGACATGCTAAAACATACTAGCAAACACTTAGCTAAGTGCTAAAGCATGATATAACTGCAATTAAATATGAATTTGCTGTAACTCAGGCATGCAATGTCCAATCTACCCCAAAATTAATATGTAAAATGCTAGAAACATCATAAAACATGCTAGAAATGCTAAAGGAAGTTGTTGTAACTCAAGCATACAATGTCCAATCTGCCCCAAACTTCACATGTTTGATAAAAGTCCTGCACTGAACACATCTACATAGCGATATTCAGATATAGACATAGCCCCAACTACTGGCAACATAAAATGACATGGTTAACACAGTAATGCAGTACTAACCACATAATTATTGTGTACTAAGCATGCTAGAAACATACTAAACATGCTAGCAACACTTAGCTGAGTCATGAAGCATGCTATTAACACCATTATACGAAACATTTTGTAACTGACTTTGACATACTCTTACTATATATACCTCCTTAAATGTGCATTGCCCAACCATGCTCTGTCTTCCTAAAGCCACCGAGTGTTGATGGCACGGGTGCGAGGGCCCTTTCATCGCTGCTTGCAGCTTTAATTATTATTATTATTATTCTTCTCCGCATTTAATTGCATTTTTGAGGGCCTAAACATGCTCGAAAACTCACAAAACTTTGCACACGCGTCAGAACTGGCGAAAATTTACATCTGATATAGGTTTCAAAATTGGACGGGGCAAAATGGCTCGATAGCGCCACCTATAAAAGTTCAACGGAGTGCGCCTCCTGCAACGTTCCACGTACGTGCACGAAATTCGGTACATACATGTAATGACCTAATACCTACAAAAAAGTCTCTTGGAGCATAGCCCTAAACACAACAGGAAGTCAGCCATTTTGAACTTCCTCTCTGATTTTTGTGCAGTTTTTGCCATTTTCAGGCCTCGTACTTTAACGAACTCCTCCTAGAGTTTTAATCTGATCATCTTCAAATTTGGTGAGTGTAATCTTAAGGCCTTTGCGACGTTAAATTGCGAAGATCTTGAGTTTTCGTCGAAGGGCGGGTCCTCGGCGGCCTGACAAATTTCGATGTTTCGCCATGAAACAGGAAGTTGCTGTAACTCAGGCATGGAATGTCCAATCTGCCCCAAACTTCACACTTTTGATAAGCGTTCTGTCCTGAACACATGGCCATGCTCATATTCAGTTATAGTCATAGCGCCACCTGCTGGCAACAGGAAGTGACATGTTTAACACTGTTATGGACTCCTAATAACATATAAAAAAGTGCCAGCAAGTGCTAAACATGCTAACAACATACTAGAAGCATGCTAAAACATGCTAGCAAACTCTTAGCTAAGTGCTAAAGCATGCTATTATTGCAAATAAATAGGAATTTGCTGTAACTCAGGCATGGAATGTCCAATCTGCCCCAAACTTCACACGTTTGATAAGAGTCATGGCCTGAACACATCTACATGAGAATATTCAGTTATAGTAATAGCGCCACCTGCTGTCAACAGGAAGTGACATGTTTAACACTGTTGTGGTCTCCTAATAACATATAAAAAAGAGCCAGCAAGTGCTAAACAGGTTAGCAACATACTAGAAACATGCTAGCAAACACTTAGCTAAGTGCTAAAGCATACTATTACTGCAATTAAATAGGAATTTGCTGTAACTCAGGCATGGAATGTCCAATCTGCCCCAAACTTCACACGTTTGTTAAGAATCATGGTCTGAACACATGTCTATGCTCAAATTCAGTTATAGTAATAGCGCCACCTACTGGCAACAGGAAGTGACATGTTTAACACGTTGATGCCGTTCTAGCAACATGTTAAAAATGCCTTTGAGTTCTAAACATGCTAGAAACATATTAAAACATGCTAGCAATACTAAGCTAAGTGCTAAAGCATGCTAATTCAATGAAACAGGACTTTGTTGTTACTCAAGAAGGCAATGTACAATCTACCCCAAACTTCACACGTTAGATAAGAGTTATCTCTTGAACACATGTCCATGCTCATATTTAGTTATAGTCATAGCGCCACCTGCTGGCAACAGGAAGTGACGTTTACACTGTTCTTGACTCCTAATAACATATAAAAAAATGCCAGTAGGTGCTAAACATCCTACCAACATACTAGAGACATGCTAAAACATACTAGCAAACACTTAGCTAAGTGCTAAAGAATGATATTACTGCAATTAAATATGAATTTGCTGTAACTCAGGCATGGAATGTCCAATCTGCCCCAAACTTCACACTTTTGATAAGCGTTCTGTCCTGAACACATGACCATGCTTATATTCAGTTACATTCATAGCGCCACCTGCTGGCAACAGGAAGTGACATGTTTAACACTGTTATGGACTCCTAATAACATATAAAAAAGTGCCAGCAAGTGTTAAACATGTTAACAACATACTAGAAACATGCTAAAACATGCTAGCAGACTCTTAGCTAAGTGCTAAAGCATGCTATTATTGCAATTAAATAGGAATTTGCTGTAACTCAGGCATGGAATGTCCAATCTGCCCCAAACTTCACACTTTTGATAAGAGTCATGGCCTGAACACATCTACATGAGAATGTTCAGTTATAGTAATAGCGCCACCTACTGGCAACAGGAAGTGACATGTTTAACACGTTGATGCCGTTCTAGCAACATGTTAAAAATGCCATTGAGTTCTAAACATGCTAGAAACATGTTAAAACATGCTAACAATGCTTAGCTAAGTGCTAAAGAATGCTAATTCAATGAAACATGACTTTGTTGTTACTCAAGAAGGCAATGTCCAATTTGCACCAAACTTGACACGTTTGATAAGAGTTCTGTCCTGAACACACATCCATGCTCATATTCAGTTATAGTCATAACGCCACCTACTGGCAACAGAAACTGACATGGTTAACACAGTAATGCAGTACTAACCACATAATTATTGTGTACTGAGCATGCTAGAAACATACTAAACATGCTAGCAACACTTAGCTGAGTCATGAAGCATGCTATTATCACCATTATACAAAACATTTTGTAACTGACTTTGACATACTCTTACTATATATACCTCCTTAAATGTACATTTCCCAACCATGCTCTGTCTTCCTAAAGCCACCAAGTGTTGATGGCACGGGTGCGAGGGCCCTTTCATCGCTGCTTGCAGCTTTAATTAGGGCCCGAGCACCGATGGTGTGAGGACCCTCTTGGAATTGCTCTGTTTATTATTATTATTATTATTATTATTCTTCTCCGCATTTAATTGCATTTTTGAGGGCCTAAACATGCTCGAAAACTCACGAAACTTTGCACACGCGTCAGAACTGGCGAAAATTTACATCTGATATAGGTTTCAGAATTGGGCGGGGCAAAATGGCTCGATAGCGCCACCTATAAAAGTTCAACAGAGTGCGCCTCCCGCTGTGTTCCACGTACGTGTACGAAATTCGGTACATATGTGTAATGACCTAATACCTACAAAAAAGTCTCTTGGAGCATAGCTCTAAACACAACAGGAAGTCAGCCATTTTCAACTTCCTCTCTGATTTTTGTGCACTTTTTGCCATTTTCAGGCCTCGTACTTTAACGAACTCCTCCTACAGTTTTAATCTGATCATCTTCAAATTTGGTGAGTGTAATCTTAAGGCCTTTGCGACGTTAAATTGCGAAGATCTTGAGTTTTCGTCAAAGGGCGGGCCCTCGGCGGCCTGACAAATTTTGATGTTTCGCCATGAAACAGGAAGTTGCTGTAACTCAGGCATGGAATGTCCAATCTGCCCCAAACTTCACACTTTTGATAAGCGTTCTGTCCTGAACACATGACCATGCTCATATTCAGTTACAGTCATAGCGCCACCTGCTGGCAACAGGAAGTGACATGTTTAACACTCTTGTGGACTCCTGATAACATATAAAAAAGTGCCAGCAAGTGCTAAACATGCTAACAACTTACTAGAAACATGCTAAAACATGCTAGCAAACACTTAGCTAAGTGCTAAAGCATGCTATTACTGCAATTAAATAGGAATTTGCTGTAACTCAGGCACGGAATGTCCAATCTGCCCCAAACTTCACACGTTTGATAAGAGTCATGGCCTGAACACATCTACATGAGAATATTCAGTTATAGTAATAGCGCCACCTACTGGTAACAGGAAGTGTCATGTTTAACACGTTGATGCCGTTCTAGCAACATGTTAAAAATGCCATTGACTTCTAAAAATGCTAGAAACATGTTAAAACATGCTAGCAATACTTAGCTAAGTGCTAAAGCATGCTAATTCAATGAAACAGGATGTTGTTGTTACTCAAGAAGGCAATGTCCAATCTGCGCCAAACTTCACACTTTTGATAAGCGTTCTGTCCTGAACACATGACCATGCTCATATTCAGTTACAGTCATAGCGCCACCTGCTGGCAACAGGAAGTGACATGTTAAACACTGTTGTGGACTCCTGATAACATATAAAAAAGTGCCAGCAAGTGCTAAACATGCTAACAACATACTAGAAACATGTTAGCAAACACTTAGCTAAGTGCTAAAGCATGCTATTGCTGCAAATAAATAGGAAGTTGCTGTAACTAAGGCATGGAATGTCCAATCTGCCCCAAACTTCACACTTTTGATAAGCGTTCTGTCCTGAACACATGACCATGCTCATATTCAGTTATAGTCATAGCGCCACCTGCTGGCAACAGGAAGTGACATGTTTAACACTCTTGTGGACTCCTGATAACATATAAAAAAGTGCCAGCAAGTGCTAAACATGCTAACAACATACTAGAAACATGCTAAAACATGCTAGCAAACACTTAGCTAAGTGCTAAAGCATGCTATTACTGCAATTAAATAGAAATTTGTTGTAACTCAGGCACAGAATGTCCAATCTGCCCCAGACTTCACACGTTTGATAAGAGTCATGGCCTGAACACATCTACATGAGAATATTCAGTTATAGTAATAGCGCCACCTACTGGTAACAGGAAGTGTCATGTTTAACACGTTGATGCCGTTCTAGCAACATGTTAAAAATGCCACTGACTTCTAAAAATGCTAGAAACATGTTAAAACATGCTAGCAATACTTAGCTAATTCAATGAAACAGGATGTTGTTGTTACTCAAGAAGGCAATGTCCAATCTGCGCCAAACTTCACACTTTTGATAAGCGTTCTGTCCTGAACACATGACCATGCTCATTCAGTTACAGTCATAGCACCGCCTGCTGGCAACAGGAAGTGACATGTTAAACACTGTTGTGGACTCCTGATAACATATAAAAAAGTGCCAGCAAGTGCTAAACATGCTAACAACATACTAGAAACATATTAGCAAACACTTAGCTAAGTGCTAAAGCATGCTATTGCTGCAATTAAATATGAATTTGCTGTAACACAGGCATGGAATGTCCAATCTGCCCCAAACTTAATATGTAACATGCAATAAACATGCTAGCAACACATAGCTAAGTTCTAAAGCATGCTAGAAATGCTAAAGGAAGTTGTTGTAACTTAGGCATACAATGTCCAATCTACCCCAAACTTCACACGTTTGATAATAGCTATCTCCTGAACACAAGTCCATGCTCATATTCAGATATAGTCATAGCGCCGCCTGCTGGCAACAGGAAGTGACGTTTAACACTATTCTGGACTCCTAATAACATATAAAAAAGTGTCACCAACTGCTAAACATGTTAGCAACATACTAGAAACATGCAATCAAATACTTAGCTAAGTGTTAAAGCATCCTATTACTGCAATTAAATATGAATTTGCTGTAACTCAGGCATTCAATGTCCAATCTACCCCAAAATTAAAGGGTTAGTTCACCCAAAAATGAAAATTCTGTCAGTAATTACTCACCCTCATGTTGTTCCAACCATGTAAGTCTTTCGTTCATCTTCGGAACACAAATTAAGATATTTTTGATGAAATCTGACAGAATTTTGACTCCTCCATAGGCTTCCAGTGTGACCGAAACTCACCGGCCCAGAATAGTTATTAAAACATCGTTAAAATAGTCCAAGTAACTACAGTGGCACTACATTAAGTTTATCATGCGACGAGAATACTTTTTGTGCGCAAAAACAAACAAAAATAACGACTTTATTCCACTTTTCATTTCCTTCTCTCTGGGCCTCGTAGTGTGTTTGCGCTGCGCGTCTGTGTTGCACGTCATCACGCAACACACACATGACCGGCGTCGGCCAATAGTGAGCCTACCTGGTGACGTGTGACACAGACGCGCTGCGCAAAAACACTACGCAAACCAACTAGACATCCAGAGAGAAGGAAATGAATAGTGGAATAAAGTCGTTATTTTTGTTTGTTTTTGCGCACAAAAAGTATTCTCGTCACTTGATATACTTAAGATTGAGCCACTGGAGTCACTTGGACTATATTAACGATCTCTTTAATAACTTTTCTGGGCCAGCAAGTTTCGGTCACACTGGAAGCCTATGGAGGAGTGAAACATGGCTCAGATTTCATCAAAAATATCTTAATTTGTGTTCCGAAGATGAACGAAGGTCTTACGCGGTTGGAACAACATGAGGGTGAGTAATTACTGACAGAATTTAAATTTTTGGGTGAACTAACCCTTTAATATGTAATATGCTAGAAACATCATAAAACATGCTAGAAATGCTAAAGGAAGTTGTTGTAACTCAAGCATACAATGTTCAATCTGCCCCAAACTCCACATGTTTGATAAAAGTCCTGCACTGAACACATCTACATAGCGATATTCAGATATAGACATAGCCCCACCTACTGGCAACAGAAACTGACATGGTTAACACAGTAATGCAGTACTAACCACATAACTATTGTGTACTAAGCATGCTAAAAACATACTAAACCTGCTAGCAACTACTATATATACCTCCTTAAATGCACATTGTCCAACCATGCTCTGTCTTCCTAAAGCCACCGGGTGGCGGCGGCACGGGTGCGAGGGCCCTTTCATCGCTGCTTGCAGCTTTAATTAGGGCCCGAGCACCGATGGTGTGAGGACCCTCTTGGAATTGCTCTGTTTATTATTATTATTATTATTATTATTATTATTCTTCTCCGCATTTAATTGCATTTTTGAGGGCCTAAACATGCTCGAAAACTCACAAAACTTTGCACACGCGTCAGAACTGGCGAAAATTTACATCTGATATAGGTTTCAAAATTGGACGGGGCAAAATGGCTCGATAGCGCCACCTATAAAAGTTCAACGGAGTGCGCCTCCTGCAACGTTCCACGTACGTGCACGAAATTCGGTACATACATGTAATGACCTAATACCTACAAAAAAGTCTCTTGGAGCATAGCCCTAAACACAACAGGAAGTCAGCCATTTTGAACTTCCTCTCTGATTTTTGTGCAGTTTTTGCCATTTTCAGGCCTCGTACTTTAACGAACTCCTCCTAGAGTTTTAATCTGATCATCTTCAAATTTGGTGAGTGTAATCTTAAGGCCTTTGCGACGTTAAATTGCGAAGATCTTGAGTTTTCGTCGAAGGGCGGGTCCTCGGCGGCCTGACAAATTTCGATGTTTCGCCATGAAACAGGAAGTTGCTGTAACTCAGGCATGGAATGTCCAATCTGCCCCAAACTTCACACTTTTGATAAGCGTTCTGTCCTGAACACATGGCCATGCTCATATTCAGTTATAGTCATAGCGCCACCTGCTGGCAACAGGAAGTGACATGTTTAACACTGTTATGGACTCCTAATAACATATAAAAAAGTGCCAGCAAGTGCTAAACATGCTAACAACATACTAGAAGCATGCTAAAACATGCTAGCAAACTCTTAGCTAAGTGCTAAAGCATGCTATTATTGCAAATAAATAGGAATTTGCTGTAACTCAGGCATGGAATGTCCAATCTGCCCCAAACTTCACACGTTTGATAAGAGTCATGGCCTGAACACATCTACATGAGAATATTCAGTTATAGTAATAGCGCCACCTGCTGTCAACAGGAAGTGACATGTTTAACACTGTTGTGGTCTCCTAATAACATATAAAAAAGAGCCAGCAAGTGCTAAACAGGTTAGCAACATACTAGAAACATGCTAGCAAACACTTAGCTAAGTGCTAAAGCATACTATTACTGCAATTAAATAGGAATTTGCTGTAACTCAGGCATGGAATGTCCAATCTGCCCCAAACTTCACACGTTTGTTAAGAATCATGGTCTGAACACATGTCTATGCTCAAATTCAGTTATAGTAATAGCGCCACCTACTGGCAACAGGAAGTGACATGTTTAACACGTTGATGCCGTTCTAGCAACATGTTAAAAATGCCATTGAGTTCTAAACATGCTAGAAACATATTAAAACATGCTAGCAATACTAAGCTAAGTGCTAAAGCATGCTAATTCAATGAAACAGGACTTTGTTGTTACTCAAGAAGGCAATGTACAATCTACCCCAAACTTCACACGTTAGATAAGAGTTATCTCTTGAACACATGTCCATGCTCATATTTAGTTATAGTCATAGCGCCACCTGCTGGCAACAGGAAGTGACGTTTACACTGTTCTTGACTCCTAATAACATATAAAAAAATGCCAGTAGGTGCTAAACATCCTACCAACATACTAGAGACATGCTAAAACATACTAGCAAACACTTAGCTAAGTGCTAAAGAATGATATTACTGCAATTAAATATGAATTTGCTGTAACTCAGGCATGGAATGTCCAATCTGCCCCAAACTTCACACTTTTGATAAGCGTTCTGTCCTGAACACATGACCATGCTTATATTCAGTTACATTCATAGCGCCACCTGCTGGCAACAGGAAGTGACATGTTTAACACTGTTATGGACTCCTAATAACATATAAAAAAGTGCCAGCAAGTGTTAAACATGTTAACAACATACTAGAAACATGCTAAAACATGCTAGCAGACTCTTAGCTAAGTGCTAAAGCATGCTATTATTGCAATTAAATAGGAATTTGCTGTAACTCAGGCATGGAATGTCCAATCTGCCCCAAACTTCACACTTTTGATAAGAGTCATGGCCTGAACACATCTACATGAGAATGTTCAGTTATAGTAATAGCGCCACCTACTGGCAACAGGAAGTGACATGTTTAACACGTTGATGCCGTTCTAGCAACATGTTAAAAATGCCATTGAGTTCTAAACATGCTAGAAACATGTTAAAACATGCTAACAATGCTTAGCTAAGTGCTAAAGAATGCTAATTCAATGAAACATGACTTTGTTGTTACTCAAGAAGGCAATGTCCAATTTGCACCAAACTTGACACGTTTGATAAGAGTTCTGTCCTGAACACACATCCATGCTCATATTCAGTTATAGTCATAACGCCACCTACTGGCAACAGAAACTGACATGGTTAACACAGTAATGCAGTACTAACCACATAATTATTGTGTACTGAGCATGCTAGAAACATACTAAACATGCTAGCAACACTTAGCTGAGTCATGAAGCATGCTATTATCACCATTATACAAAACATTTTGTAACTGACTTTGACATACTCTTACTATATATACCTCCTTAAATGTACATTTCCCAACCATGCTCTGTCTTCCTAAAGCCACCAAGTGTTGATGGCACGGGTGCGAGGGCCCTTTCATCGCTGCTTGCAGCTTTAATTATTATTATTATTATTATTCTCCGCATTTAATTGCATTTTTGAGGGCCTAAACATGCTCGAAAACTCACAAAACTTTGCACACGCGTCAGAACTGGCGAAAATTTACATCTGATATAGGTTTCAGAATTGGACGGGGCAAAATGGCTCGATAGCGCCACCTATAAAAGTTCAACGGAGTGCGCCTCCCGCAACGTTCCACGTACGTGCACGAAATTCGGTACATACATGTAATGACCTAATACCTACAAAAAAGTCTCTTGGAGCATAGCCCTAAACACAACAGGAAGTCAGCCATTTTGAACTTCCTCTCAGATTTTTGTGCAGTTTTTGCCATTTTCAGGCCTCGTACTTTAACGAACTCCTCCTACAGTTTTAATCTGATCATCTTCAAATTTGGTGAGTGTAATCTTAAGGCCTTTGCGACGTTAAATTGCGAAGATCTTGAGTTTTCGTTGAAGGGCGGGTCCTCGGCGGCCTGACAAATTTCGATGTTTCGCCATGAAACAGGAAGTTGCTGTAACTCAGGCATGGAATGTCCAATCTGCCCCAAACTTCACACGTTTGATAAGAGTTCTGTCCTGAACACATGACCATGCTCATATTCAGTTATAGTCATAGCGCCACCTGCTGGCAACAGGAAGTGACATGTTTAACACTGTTATGGACTCCTAATAACATATAAAAAAGTGCCAGCAAGTGCTAAACATGCTAACAACATACTAGAAGCATGCTAAAACATGCTAGCAAACTCTTAGCTAAGTGCTAAAGCATGCTATTATTGCAATTAAATAGGAATTTGCTGTAACTCAGGCATGGAATGTCCAATCTGCCCCAAACTTCACACTTTTGATAAGCGTTCTGTCCTGAACACATCTACATGAGAATATTCAGTTATAGAAATAGCGCCACCTACTGGTAACAGGAAGTGTCATGTTTAACACGTTGATGCCATTCTAGCAACATGTTAAAAATGCCATTGACTTCTAAACATGCTAGAAACATGTTAAAACATGCTAGCAATACTTAGCTAAGTGCTAAAGCATGCTAATTCAATGAAACAGGATGTTGTTGTTACGCAAGAAGGCAATGTCCATTCTGCACCAAACTTCACACTTTTAATAAACGTTCTGTCCTGAACACATGACCATGCTCATATTCAGTTACAGTCATAGTGCCACCTGCTGGCAACAGGAAGTGACATGTTAAACACTGTTGTGGACATATAAAAACATATAAAAAAAGTGCCATCAAGTGTTAAACATGCTAACAACATACTAGAACCATGCTAAAACATGCTAGCAAACACTTAGCTAAGTGCTAAAGCATGCTATTGCTGCAATTAAATAGGAATTTGCTGTAACACAGGCATGGAATGTCCAATCTGCCCCAAACTTCACACGTTTGATAAGAGTCATGGCCTGAACACATCTACATGAGAATATTCAGTTATAGTAATAGCGCCACCTGCTGTCAACAGGAAGTGACATGTTTAACACTGTTGTGGTCTCCTAATAACATATAAAAAAGAGCCAGCAAGTGCTAAACAGGTTAGCAACATACTAGAAACATGCTAGCAAACACTCAGCTAAGTGCTAAAGCATGCTATTACTGCAATTAAATATGAATTTGCTGTAACTCAGGCATGGAATGTCCAATCTGCCCCAAACTTCACACGTTTGATAAGAATCATGGCCTGAACACACGTCTATGCTCAAATTCAGTTATAGTAATAGCGCCACCTACTGGCAACAGGAAGTGACATGTTTAACACGTTGATGCCGTTCTAGCAACATGTTAAAAATGCCATTGAGTTCTAAACATGCTAGAAACATATTAAAACATGCTAGCAATACTTAGCTAAGTGTTAAAGCATGCTAATTCAATGAAACAGGACTTTGTTGTTACTCAAGAAGGCAATGTACAATCTACCCCAAACTTCACACGTTTGATAAGAGTTATCTCTTGAACACATGTCCATGCTCATATTTAGTTATAGTCATAGCGCCACCTGCTGGCAACAGGAAGTGACGTTTAACACTGTTCTTGACTCCTAATAACATATAAAAAAATGCCAGTAGGTGCTAAACATCCTACCAACATACTAGAGACATGTTAAAACATACTAGCAAACAGTTAGCTAAGTGCTAAAGAATGATATTACTGCAATTAAATATGAATTTGCTGTAACTCAGGCATGGAATGTCCAATCTGCGTCAAACTTCACACTTTTGATAAGCGTTCTGTCCTGAACACATGACCATGCTTATATTCAGTTACAGTCATAGCGCCACCTGCTGGCAACAGGAAGTGACATGTTAACACTGTTATGGACTCCTAATACCATATAAAAAAGTGCCAGCAAGTGTTAAACATGCTAACAACATACTAGAAACATGCTAAAACATGCTAGCAAACTCTTAGCTAAGTGCTAAAGCATGCTATTATTGCAATTAAATAGGAATTTGCTGTAACTCAGGCATGGAATGTCCAATCTGCCCCAAACTTCACACTTTTGATAAGAGTCATGGCCTGAACACATCTGCATGAGAATGTTCAGTTCTAGTAATAGCGCCACCTACTGGCAACAGGAAGTGACATGTTTAACACGTTGATGCCGTTCTAGCAACATGTTAAAAATGCCATTGAGTTCTAAACATGCTAGAAACATGTTAAAACATGCTAACAATGCTTAGCTAAGTGCTAAAGAATGCTAATTCAATGAAACATGACTTTGTTGTTACTCAAGAAGGCAATGTCCAATTTGCACCAAACTTCACACGTTTGATAAGAGTTCTGTCCTGAACACACATCCATGCTCATATTCAGTTATAGTCATAACGCCACCTACTGGCAACAGAAACTGACATGGTTAACACAGTAATGCAGTACTAACCACATAATTATTGTGTACTGAGCATGCTAGAAACAGACTAAACATGCTAGCAACACTTAGCTGAGTCATGAAGCATGCTATTATCACCATTATACAAAACATTTTGTAACTGACTTTGACATACTCTTACTATATATACCTCCTTAAATGTACATTTCCCAACCATGCTCTGTCTTCCTAAAACCACCGAGTGTTGATGGCACGGGTGCGAGGGCCCTTTCATCGCTGCTTGCAGCTTTAATTATTATTATTATTATTCTCCGCATTTAATTGCATTTTTGTGGGCCTAAACATGCTCGAAAACTCACGAAACTTTGCACACGCGTCAGAACTGGCGAAAGTTTACATCTGATATAGGTTTCAGAATTGGGCGGGGCAAAATGGCTCGATAGCGCCACCTATAAAAGTTCAACGGAGTGCGCCTCCCGCTGTGTTCCACGTACGTGTACGAAATTCGGTACATATGTGTAAGGACCTAATACCTACAAAAAAGTCTCTTGGAGCATAGCTCTAAACACAACAGGAAGTCAGACATTTTCAACTTTCTCTCTGATTTTTGTGCACTTTTTGCCATTTTCAGGCCTCGTACTTTAACGAACTCCTCCTACAGTTTTAATCTGATCATCTTCAAATTTGGTGAGTGTAATCTTAAGGCCTTTGCGACGTTAAATTGCGAAGATCTTGAGTTTTCGTCGAAGGGCGGGTCCTCGGCGGCCTGACAAATTTTGATGTTTCGCCATGAAACAGGAAGTTGCTGTAACTCAGGCATGGAATGTCCAATCTGCCCCAAACTTCACACTTTTGATAAGCGTTCTGTCCTGAACACATGACCATGCTCATATTCAGTTACAGTCATAGCGCCACCTGCTGGCAACAGGAAGTGACAGGTTTAACACTCTTGTGGACTCCTGATAACAAATAAAAAAGTGCCAGCAAGTGCTAAACATGCTAACAACTTACTAGAAACATGCTAAAACATGCTAGCAAACACTTAGCTAAGTGCTAAAGCATGCTATTACTGCAATTAAATAGGGATTTGCTGTAACTCAGGCACGGAATGTCCAATCTGCCCCAAACTTCACACGTTTGATAAGAGTCATGGCCTGAACACATCTACATGAGAATATTCAGTTATAGTAATAGCGCCACCTACTGGTAACAGGAAGTGTCATGTTTAACACGTTGATGCCGTTCTAGCAACATGTTAAAAATGCCATTGACTTCTAAAAATGCTAGAAACATGTTAAAACATGCTAGCAATACTTAGCTAAGTGCTAAAACATGCTAATTCAATGAAACAGGATGTTGTTGTTACTCAAGAAGGCAATGTCCAATCTGCGCCAAACTTCACACTTTTGATAGCGTTCTGTCCTGAACACATGACCATGCTCATATTCAGTTACAGTCATAGCGCCACCTGCTGGCAACAGGAAGTGACATGTTAAACACTGTTGTGGACTCCTGATAACATATAAAAAAGTGCCAGCAAGTGCTAAACATGCTAACAACATACTAGAAACATGTTAGCAAACACTTAGCTAAGTGCTAAAGCATACTATTGCTGCAATTAAATAGGAAGTTGCTTTAACTAAGGCATGGAATGTCCAATCTGCCCCAAACTTCACACTTTTGATAAGCGTTCTGTCCTGAACACATGACCATGCTCATATTCAGTTATAGTCATAGCGCCACCTGCTGGCAACAGGAAGTGACATGTTTAACACTCTTGTGGACTCCTGATAGCATATAAAAAAGTGCCAGCAAGTGCTAAACATGCTAACAACATACTAGAAACATGCTAAAACATGCTAGCAAACACTTAGCTAAGTGCTAAAGCATGCTATTACTGCAATTAAATAGAAATTTGTTGTAACTCAGGCACAGAATGTCCAATCTGCCCCAGACTTCACACGTTTGATAAGAGTCATGGCCTGAACACATCTACATGAGAATATTCAGTTATAGTAATAGCGCCACCTACTGGTAACAGGAAGTGTCATGTTTAACACGTTGATGCCGTTCTAGCAACATGTTAAAAATGCCATTGACTTCTAAAAATGCTAGAAACATGTTAAAACATGCTAGCAATACTTAGCTAAGTGCTAAAACATGCTAATTCAATGAAACAGGATGTTGTTGTTACTCAAGAAGGCAATGTCCAATCTGCGCCAAACTTCACACTTTTGATAGCGTTCTGTCCTGAACACATGACCATGCTCATATTCAGTTACAGTCATAGCGCCACCTGCTGGCAACAGGAAGTGACATGTTAAACACTGTTGTGGACTCCTGATAACATATAAAAAAGTGCCAGCAAGTGCTAAACATGCTAACAACATACTAGAAACATGTTAGCAAACACTTAGCTAAGTGCTAAAGCATGCTATTGCTGCAATTAAATAGGAAGTTGCTTTAACTAAGGCATGGAATGTCCAATCTGCCCCAAACTTCACACTTTTGATAAGCGTTCTGTCCTGAACACATGACCATGCTCATATTCAGTTATAGTCATAGCGCCACCTGCTGGCAACAGGAAGTGACATGTTTAACACTCTTGTGGACTCCTGATAGCATATAAAAAAGTGCCAGCAAGTGCTAAACATGCTAACAACATACTAGAAACATGCTAAAACATGCTAGCAAACACTTAGCTAAGTGCTAAAGCATGCTATTACTGCAATTAAATAGAAATTTGTTGTAACTCAGGCACAGAATGTCCAATCTGCCCCAGACTTCACACGTTTGATAAGAGTCATGGCCTGAACACATCTACATGAGAATATTCAGTTATAGTAATAGCGCCACCTACTGGTAACAGGAAGTGTCATGTTTAACACGTTGATGCCGTTCTAGCAACATGTTAAAAATGCCATTGACTTCTAAAAATGCTAGAAACATGTTAAAACATGCTAGCAATACTTAGCTAAGTGCTAAAGCATGCTAATTCAATGAAACAGGATGTTGTTGTTACTCAAGAAGGCAATGTCCAATCTGCGCCAAACTTCACACTTTTGATAAGCGTTCTGTCCTGAACACATGACCATGCTCATTCATTTACAGTCATAGCACCGCCTGCTGGCAACAGGAAGTGACATGTTAAACACTGTTGTGGACTCCTGATAACATATAAAAAAGTGCCAGCAAGTGCTAAACATGCTAACAACATACTAGAAACATGTTAGCAAACACTTAGCTAAGTGCTAAAGCATGCTATTGCTGCAATTAAACAGGAATTTGCTGTAACACAGGCATGGAATGTCCAATCTGCCCCAAACTTAATATGTAACATGCAAGAAACATGCTAGCAACACATAGCTAAGTTCTAAAGCATGTTAGAAATGCTAAAGGAAGTTGTTGTAACTTAGGCATACAATGTCCAATCTACCCCAAACTTCACACGTTTGATAATAGTTATCTCCTGAACACAAGTCCATGCTCATATTCAGATATAGTCATAGCGCCACCTGCTGGCAACAGGAAGTGACGTTTAACACTATTCTGGACTCCTAATAACATATAAAAAAGTGTCACCAACTGTTAAACATGTTAGCAACATTCTAGAAACATGCAATCAAATACTTAGCTAAGTGTTAAAGCATCCTATTACTGCAATTAAATATGAATTTGCTGTAACTCAGGCATGCAATGTCCAATCTACCCCAAAATTAATATGTAATATGCTAGAAACATCATAAAACATGCTAGAAATGCTAAAGGAAGTTGTTGTAACTCAAGCATACAATGTCCAATCTGCCCCAAACTCCACGTTTGATAAAAGTCCTGCACCGAACACATCTACATAGCGATATTCAGATATAGACATAGCCCCACCTACTGGCAACAGAAACTGACATGGTTAACACAGTAATGCAGTACTAACCACATAACTATTGTGTACTAAGCATGCTAAAAACATACTAAACATGCTAGCGACTACTATATATATACCTCCTTAAATGCACATTGTCCAACCATGCTCTGTCTTCCTAAAGCCACCGGGTGGCGGCGGCACGGGTGCGAGGGCCCTTTCATCGCTGCTTGCAGCTTTAATTAGGGCCCGAGCACCGATGGTGTGAGGACCCTCTTGGAATTGCTCTGTTTATTATTAGGGCCCAAGCCCTGAAAGGGCGAAGGCCCTATTGTTTTCGTTAGGATTATTATTAGGGCCCAAGCCCTGAAAGGGCGAAGGCCCTATTGTTTTCGGTAGGATTATTATTATTATTAGGGCCCAAGCCCTGAAAGGGCGAAGGCCCTATTGTTTTCGTTAGGATTATTATTATTATTATTAGGGCCCAAGCCCTGAAAGGGCGAAGGCCCTATTGTTTTCGGTAGGATTATTAGGGCCCAAGCCCTGAAAGGGCGAAGGCCCTATTGTTTTCGTTAGGATTATTATTATTATTATTATTATTATTGTTGTTCAAGGGTTCGGGGGCTTTTGGGACCCTTAACAGACTCAAAAACTCATGAAACTTTGCACACAGGTCAGAACCCGCGGCCATTAGGGCCGGGCTGAAGCTGGTACCCGGGCGTGGCAGGGGGGCTCGACAGCGCCCCCTAGAACACAATCTTAAATCTTGGACACATACAAGAACGTATTAGTATGAAACTCGGTACACATATAGATCTCATCGGGCCGAACAACTTTCGCACTCTAAGTTATTAGCTCTGCCCAACAGGAAGTCAGCTATTATGGGTTGTTTGAAAAACGCATGCTGTGGAATTTAATGTACTCCTCCTAGGGAATTGATCCGATCCACACCAAACTCGGTCAGCATGAAGTCAAGACATTGAGGATGCTAAATTGCGGACGGATTTTTTGATATCTCGAACGGTTTGGCCGTGGCGATGAAACGAATTTATAGCGAGAAAAGATAAACAGGAAGTGTGTTATAACTTCTGCATACATTAACTGATCTTGATGAAACTTCCGCAGTGTGTTCGTTGTAAGAGGCCGATCACATGGATGTGACTATTGTGAGTCAAAGTTATAGCGCCACCAACTGGCAGCAGGAAGTGTGTCACTTTCAAAATGCTTTGAAATCACCCTCTTATTTTTACCCGATTTGCTTCAAACTTTATGTGTATAATGTAGACACACGGCAGATGTAGACCTGTGAAAGGTTTATTGATATCTTAAATACTGTTGCCGTGGCAACGCATCAAACTTTAATATTCTTTTCAGATGCTTTTGAGACTCTTAACATACTTGAAATTGGATGAAACTCGACAGACACATCACATTTATTAGCCAGTAGACATGTGCAAAGTTTCAGAAACGGGCGTGGTGAGGGGCTCAGTAGCGCCACCTTTAGTCAAAAATGGGGGCTTAGTTTTAAGTAGAGTCACAAAAATCGTTATGTATATTGTTCTCATCAAGCCGGACAACTTTCTAATTTATAGTCATAAGCTGTGACCAACAGGAAGTGAGATATTTTGGTTTGAATGTGATTTTTTGGAAAATTCTCTCTCTCTCTCTCTGCCTCTGTGTCTCTGTGTGTGTGAGGGGTGGGGGGATTTGTCTTTTGAGTGAGATTTGTTTAAAATTCCTGTTTTTCAAGGTTTCAGGGGCTTTTGGGGCCTTTAACGTGCTCGAAAACCCTTGAAACTTTGCACACAGGTCAGAACCCGCGGCCATCAGGACCAGGCTGAAGCTGGTACCCGGGCGTGGCAGGGGGGCTCAACAGCGCCCCCTGGAACGGGATCCGAACACTTGTCCATAAATCAAACACACTTGCATGTAATGATATGAAACTCGGTACACATATAGATCTCATCGGGCCGAACAACTTTCGTGCTCTAAGTTTTACGCCAGCCCAACAGGAAGTCGGCAATTATGGGTTGTTTGGAGAATGCTTGCTGTGGAATTTGAAACACTTCTCCTAGAGAATTAATTAAATCACCACCAAACTCGGTGTGCATGAAGTCAAGACATTGAGGATGCTAAATTGCGGACGGATTTTTGATATCTCAAACGGTTTGGCCGTGGCGAGGACACGAATTTATGGCGAGAAAAGAGAAACACGAAGTGTTATAACTTCTGCACACATTAACTGATCTTGATGAAACTTCAGCAGTGTGTTCGTGGTAAGAGGCCGATCAGATGGATGTGACTATTGTGAGTCAAAGTTATAGCGCCACCAACTGGCAGCAGGAAGTGTGTCACTTTCAAAATGTTTTTGACAAAAGTGGGGGGGTTAGTTTTACCCACAATTACAAAAATCAGTACGTATATTGGTCTCATCGAGCCGGACAACTTTCTAATTTACAGTTATTAGCTCTGACCAACAGGAAGTCAGATATTTTGGTTTGAATGTGGATATATTTGCAAATTCAGCCTCTGCATTTTTACCCACTCCTGCTAAGTGGTTTATTTTATTCACACCAAACTTTTTCAACATGATGAAAATACATTAAAGATGCTAAATTGTGAACGGATATTGAATATCTCTAACGGTTTTGATATGGCGAGGGATTAAAATAATGCCAAAAAAGGAATCAGAAAACATCTCATATCTTTAAAAAATTTAATTATACACCATTTATTTTTATATAAAATTATACAAATATCAGAACTAAACCGAAACAGAACTAGTTTTGGGTTTATTTCGTTTTTTCAATTCAAGAATTATGTACAAGTTCAAAATCAGCCAGAATGCGCTATTTAATAAAAAAAAAGTCATACATAGGGCTATACTGCCCTCTTGTGTTTAAAATCAGGTAGGCCTATTGTATATTGTATTTATATATAAATATATTAGCGATGTGACTGAGAATTTTTTCCCACTGGTTAATCGATGTGTGACACTGCGGCGGGGGCTTTTAAATCGCTAACTTAAAGGGATACTCCACTTTAAATTGAAAATTCTGTCATCATATACTCACCCTCATGTTGTTTCAGTCCTTTATGAATTTATTTCTTCTGCTAAACAGAAAGGAAGATATTTAGAAGAATGTCAGTAACCAGACAGTTTCTGGTCTCATTGACTTCCATAGTATACATTTTGTCCTACTATGGACGTCAATGGGATCAGAAACTGTCTGGTTACTGACATTCTTCTAAATATTTTCCTTTCTGTTCAGCAGAAGAAAGAAATTCATAAAGGATTAAAACAACATGAGGGTGAGTATATGATGACAGAATTTTCATTTTAAAGTGGAGTATCCCTTTAAAAGCGAAAGTGAAATACGGACGTCCAGTAGGAATGAACTAAAAAACATTCACTCTGTTCTGCTCGTTCCTCGCTGTAGACGCGTTATTGCCCGTGCAGCCGTGAGCATTTTAGTTTCATTTAAAAAATAGCGCCATTTTGGGGGTGGGATTGCTTGAATGTTTTTTTACAAAAGCACAATGTTGTGTTTTATTGCGAGTGTACATAAATATAAGTAAACACAGTGCAGTTTAAATGATGTCCTGTATGAACAAACCGACGGAGTAGCCTATGTTTTTATGTTTCCACTGTTCGATCGTGCCCACGCCTCACACACACACACACACACACACACACACACACACACACACACACACACACACACACACACACACACACACACACACACACACACACACACACACACACACACACACACACTGTGCATTCCAGCATTGCAATCTTGACATCGCAGCCGGTTCATTACAGCCGTAATAAAATATAATAATAAATATAAATAGTCAACCTATTTGCAGCAAATGATAGTAGATTTTAGATCAATATATTTGTTTTCCTTACAATTTTAATTAACACTAACTTTATTCTCATCTGAATTATAAATAATTTATTTCTGTATAAAATAATACTACCATTAAAAAATACATTTGATTGTCTTTTTTAATCAATGGAGAATGTGTGACTTAAAAATAAACAGATTAGTGCTCGGTTTGAGGACAAGAAATGAAAACCAATGCAATATGATGAATGTCCAAAAACGTTCGCTCTTCTCTGCCCGTTCCTCGCCTCGCCATATATATATATATATATATATATATATATATATATATATATATATATATATATATATTTATTTATTTATTTATTTATTTATTTTTTTTTGTTACATATATATATATATATATATATAATGTATATATATATATATATATATTTTTTTTTTGTTACATTTATATATATATTATATATATATATATATATATATATATATATATATAAATATAAATATAGCTGCGAGCAGCGATGGAGGGCCCAAGCCGGTGACACCGCCACCCCGGTGGCTTTAGTGTAACTAAAGGCACCAGGGTGGCGGTGCCACCGGCTTGGGCCCGCAATCGCTGCTCGCAGCTATATTTAGGGCCCAAGCCCTGAAAGGGCGAAGGCCCTATTGTTTTCGTTAGGATTATTAGGGCCCAAGCCCTGAAGGGGCGAAGGCCCTATTGTTTTCGTTAGGATTATTATTATTATTATTATTGTTCTTCAAGGGTTCGGGGGCTTTTGGGGCCTTTAACGTGCTCAAAAACTCATGAAACTTTGCACGCAGGTCAGAACCCGCGGCCATTAGGGCCGGGCTGAAGCTGGTACCCGGGCGTGGCAGGGGGGCTCAACAGCGCCCCCTAGAACACAATCTTAAATCTTGGACACATACAAGAACGTATTAGTATGAAACTCGGTACACATATAGATCTCATCGGGCCGAACAACTTTCGCACTCTAAGTTATTAGCTCTGCCCAACAGGAAGTCAGCTATTATGGGTTGTTTGAAAAACGCATGCTGTGGAATTTAATGTACTCCTCCTAGGGAATTGATCCGATCCACACCAAACTCGGTCAGCATGAAGTCAAGACATTGAGGATGCTAAATTGCGGACGGATTTTTGATATCTCGAACGGTTTGGCCGTGGCGATGAAACGAATTTATAGCGAGAAAAGATAAACAGGAAGTGTGTTATAACTTCTGCATACATTAACTGATCTTGATGAAACTTCCGCAGTGTGTTCGTTGTAAGAGGCCGATCACATGGATGTGACTATTGTGAGTCAAAGTTATAGCGCCACCAACTGGCAGCAGGAAGTGTGTCACTTTCAAAATGCTTTGAAATCACCCTCTTATTTTTACCCGATTTGCTTCAAACTTTATGTGTATAATGTAAACACACGGCAGATGTAGACCTGTGAAAGGATTTTTGATATCTTTAATACTGTTGCCGTGGCAACGCTTCAAACTTTAATATTCTTTTTTGATGCTTTTGAGACTCTTAACATACTTGAAATTGGATGAAACTCGACAGACACATCACATTTATTAGCCAGTAGACATGTGCAAAGTTTCAGAAACGGGCGTGGTGAGGGGCTCAGTAGCGCCACCTTTAGTCATAAGTGGGGGGGTTAGTTTTATCAACAGCAACAAAACTTGGTATGTGTATTGTTCTCATCAAGACGGACAACTTTCTAATTGACATTAACTACCTCCGACCAACAGGAAGAGAGATATTTTGGTTTGAATGTGGATTTTCTGAAGAATTTTCTCTCCCTCTCTCTGTGTCTCTGTGTGTGAGAGGGGAGGGGGGATTTGTCTTTTGAGTGAGATTTGTTTAAAATTCCTGTTTTTCAAGGTTTCAGGGGCTTTTGGGGCCTTTAACGTGCTCGAAAACTCTTGAAACTTTGCACACAGGTCAGAACCCGCGGCCATCAGGGCCGGGCTGAAGCTGGTACCCGGGCGTGGCAGGGGGGCTCAACAGCGCCCCCTGGAATGGGATCCGAACACTTGTCCATAAATCAAACACACTTGCATGTAATGATATGAAACTCGGTACACATATAGATCACATCGGGCTGAACAACTTTCGTGCTCTAAGTTTTACGCCAGCCCAACAGGAAGTCGGCAATTATGGGTTGTTTGGAGAACGCTTGCTGTGGAATGCGAAGTACTCCTCCTAGAGAATTCATCCAATCCCCACCAAACTCGGTGTGCATGAAGTCAAGACATTGAGGATTCTAAATTGCGGACGGATTTTTGATATCTCGAACGGTTTGGCCGTGGCGAGGAAACGAATTTATGGCGAGAAAAGAGAAACACGAAGTGGTATAACTTCTGCATACATTAACGGATCTTGATGAAACTTCACCAGTGTGTTCGTGGTAAGAGGCCGATCAGATGGATGTGACTATTGTGAGTCAAAGTTATAGCGCCACCAACTGGCAGCAGGAAGTGTGTCACTTTCAAAATGCTTTTGACAAAAGTGGGGGGGTTAGTTTTACCCACAGTTTTAAAAATCAGTACGTACATTGGTCTCATCGAGCCGGACAACTTTCTAATATACAGTTATTAGCTTCGACCAATAGGAAGTCAGATATTTTGGTTTGAATGTGGATTTATTTGCAAATTCAGCCTCTGCTTTTTACCCACTCCTGCTAAGTGTTTTTTTTTTATTCACACCAAACTTTTTTAACACGATGAAAATACATTAAAGATGCTAAATTGTGAACGGATATTAAATATTTCAAACGGTTTTGACATGGCGAGGGATTAAAATAATGTCAAAAAAGGAATCAGAAAACATCTCATATATTCTTAAAATTTAATTATACACCATTTATTTTTATATAAAATTATACAAATATTAGAACTAAACCTATTTTATTCTGTTTTTGCAATTCAAGAAGTATGAAAAAGTTAAAAACAGGCTATTTAGTGCTATTTGTTTCAACAAAAAAGCAAACATAGGGCTATACTGCCCTCTTGTGTCCAAAAGGATATCAAAATAGTATATAAAACGTTTTACTAGGTAGGCCTATTGTATTTAAATATAAATTTATTAGGTATATGACTGTGAGGATATTTTCCCATCGGTTAAGCGACGTGTGACACGAGCGGGTGCTTTTAAATCGCTAATATAAAAGTGAAAGTAAAAAAACGGACGTCCGCACGGACATTGATAATGGTGCACGTTGGAAAGAATGATACTTTTAAACATAACACTAAACCGCCATTAGGTGTCGCCAGGCGACCATCTTAATGAGCGAGTCATTGATTCATTCGTTCAAACGATTCATTCCAATGACTGAGTCATTCATGATTGAGACAGATGTTTATGGATTGACCATTGAATCTTTGAGTCAAGCGATTCGTTTCAAAATGCTGAATCATTCAGTAATGAGAAAACAAGTTGCTGTGATCTTTGTTTAACTATTTTTGCTGCTGAAACAGAACAAAAACAGTCAATATTGCATCTAAATGTAAGTGACTTAATTGTAACTGTTTATTAACCTGTTGTATGAAATCAATGTCACAGTTTCAATCGTGATTGTATTCAGGAAATAGTTGCCTACTCGTCAAGTGAGGTTGCTTAACTCTATCATATGTTATAAAATATATAAAAACTCCATATTTGTAATTTTTATAGTCAGTATGTTGTTAACTGGGTTGCTTTTTTGTGTGCTGCGCTCATTTGTTTACAATTCTCCTGGAGAAGCAGCATGAGCCTCAGCAGTGCAACCTTGTTACCATTGATCAGTAATACATTTATTATTAACTGCTGATTGCAACTTAAAATGAATGTAATGAAATTAGAATAATCTCTCGTTTTAGTGATTCCCAAGTTATTTTTTTTGTTATTGACGTTCTAATCAGGCTATACTCTGGTCGGGCAAGTAAAATTCTCTTTCAGGTAGGCCTATTGTATTTATATATAAATATATTAGGGATGTGACTGTGATAAAATTTTCCCACCGGTTAATCGACATGTGACACCGCTGAGGGCTTTTAAATCGCTAACTATAGTATACTATATACTAGTAAAATACAGACGTCCGCACAGACATTGATAATGGTGCGGAGTAGAGCGAGCATTTTCAATGTATTCCTATGGATGTAGGAATTAACTAAAACATTTTATTTATGTTTTTGTGTCCACTGTTCAACCGCAACCGCGTCACACACACATTCCAGAATTGCAATCTTGACATTCATTATAGCCCTAATACAATATAATAATAAAAATAGTCAACCTAACATAAACGAATTACACTGCTCTGTTTAAATAGTCAGTAGTACAATCTGTACCATTCACAGTAAGCAGAGCTCCACTGTGATGTTTCCAAGAACATTTTTGCGCGTGTGAAGAGGATGATTTTTTCCATCGATATTGGAACACGAGTGAAGTACAAAGCCTATAATAAAGAATAGTTTAGCATCCAAATACATCGCAAAAATTGAAACATTTTGATTCTAATGAGAGGGTTACGTGAGACCAACACTGCTTACTTTCGTTTTTATTTTTACATTAAATTTAAAGGATTTGTTGTGGAATATTTTGAGTGTATCATAAAATCAGAATAAGGTAAGACAAGTAATATTTTCTGTCTTATAATATATATATATATATATATATATATATATATATATATATATATATATGTGTGTGTGTGTATATAAATATCTATCTATCTATATCTATATATATAGATATAGATAGATAGATATTTATATACACACACACATACATATATATATATATATATATATATGTGTGTGTGTGTGTGTATGTATATATATATATATATATATATATATATATATATATATAAATATAGCTGCGAGCAGCGATGGAGGGCCAAAGCCGGTGGCACCGCCATCCCCGGTGCCTTTAGGTAACTAAAGGCACCGGGGTTGCGGTGCCACCGGCTTGGGCCCGTAATCGCTGCCCGCAGCTATATTTATTATTATTATTATTATTATTGTTCTTCAAGGGTTCGGGGGCTTTTGGGGCCTTTAACGTGCTCAAAAACTCATGAAACTTTGCACACAGGTCAGAAGCTGCGGCCATTAGGGCCGGGCTGAAGATGGTACCTGGGCGTGGCAGGGGGGCTCGACAGCGCCCCCTTGAATGGGGTCCGAGTGCGGTCCGAAAACTTGGTCCATATACCAAACACTCTTGCATGAATTAATATGAAACTCGGTACACATATAGATCTTATTGGGCTGAACAACTTTCGTGCTCTAAGTTTTACGCCAGCCCAACAGGAAGTCGGCTATTATGGGTTGTTTGGAAAACGCATGCTGTGGAATTTGATGTACTCCTCCTAGGAAATGCATCCATTCGCCTCCAAACTCGGTGTGCATGAAGTCAAGACATTGAGGATGATAAATTGCGGACGGATTTTTGATATCTCGAACGGTTTGGCCGAGGCGAGGAAACGAATTTATGGCGAATAATGGGACACAGGAAGTGTATTATAACTTCTGCATACATTGACTGATCTTGATAAAACTTCAGCAGTGTGTTCGTGGTCAGAGGCCGATCACATTGATGTGACTATTGTGAGTCAAAGTTATAGCGCCACCAACTGGCAGCAGGAAGTGTGTCACTTTCAAAATGCTTTGAAATCACCCTCTTATTTTTACCCGATTTGCTTCAAACTTTATGTGTATAATGTAAACACACGGCAGATGTAGACCTGTGAAAGGATTTTTGATATCTTTAATACTGTTGCCATGGCAACGCTTCAAACTTTAATATTCTTTTTTGATGCTTTTGAGACTCTTAACATACTTGAAATTGCATGAAACTCGACAGACACATCACATTTATTTGCCCGTAGACATGTGCAAAGTTTCAGAAACGGGTGTGGTGAGGGGCTCAGTAGCGCCACCTTTAGTCATAAGTGGGGCGGTTAGTTTTATCAACAGTAACAAAACTTGGTATGTGTATTGTTCTCATCAAGACGGACAACTTTCTAATTGACATTAACCATCTCCGACCAACAGGAAGAGAGATATTTTGGTTTGAATGTGGATTTTCTGAAGAATTTTCTCTCCCTCTCTCTGTGTCTCTGTGTGTGTGAGGGGAGGGGGGGATTTGACTATTGCTTTTATATTGTTAATCGAGGTTTCAGGGGCTTTTGGGGTCCTTAACATGCTCAAAAACTCTTGAAACTTTGCACACAGGTCAGAACCCACGGCCATCAGGGCCGGGCTGAAGCTGGTACCCGGGCGTGGCTGGGGGGCTCAACAGCGCCCCCTTGAACGGGGTTCTAAAACTTGGTCCATATATCAAACACGCTTGCATGAATTAATATGAAACTCGGTACACATATAGATCTCATCGTGCCGAACAACTTTCCCCTGGTCAAGTTTTACGCCAGCCCAACAGGAAGTCGGCTATTATGGGTTGTTTGGAAAACGCTTGCTGTGGAATGTGAAATACTCCTCCTAGAAAATTCACCGTGTCCCCTCCAAACTCGGTGTGCATGTAGTCAAGACTTTGAGGATGCTAAATTGCGGACAGATTTTTGATATCTCGAACGGTTTGGCCATGGCGAGGAATCGAATTTATGGCGAGAAAAGAGAAACACGAAGTGGAATAACTTCTGCATACATTAACTGATCTTGATGAAACTTCAGCAGTGTGTTCGTGGTAAGAGGCCGATCAGATGGATGTAACTATTGTGATTCAAAGTTATAGCGCCACCAACTGGCAGCAGGAAGTGTGTCACTTTCAACATGCTTTTGACAAAAGCGGGGGGGTTAGTTTTAACTCCAGTAAAAAAAACTCAGTTCATATATTGATCTCATCGACCCGGACAACTTTCTAATTTAAAGTCATTAGCTCTGACCATCAGGAAGTCAGATATTTTGGTCTGAATGTGGATTTTTTTGCAAAATCAGCCTCTGAATTTTTAGCCACCTTTATCTAAGTGGTTATTTTATTCCCACCAAACTTTTTCAACATGATAAAAATATATTAATGATGCTAAATTGTGAACGGATAATAAATATCTCAAACGGTTTTGCTATGGCGAGGGATTAAAGTAATGTCAAAAAAGTAAACACTAAAAGGCTCATATATTCTAAAAATGTAATTATACACCATTTATTACTACATAAAAGTATACAAATATCAGAACTTAACTCATTTTATTCTTTTTTTTTCAATTTAAGAATGAAGTTTAAGTTTAAAAACTGCCAGAATGGTTGTTTAGTCTAAACAATAAATAAATAAAGTCAAACATAGTGCTATACTGCCCTCTTGTGTTCAAAATCAGGTAGGCCTATTATATCTATATAAAAATATACTAGGTATGTGACGGTGAGAATATTTTACCACCGGTTAACTGACGTGTGACACTGCTGGGGGCTTTTTAATCGCTAACTTAAAAACGAAAGTAAAATATGTTCGTCCGCACGGACATTGATAATGGTGCGGAGCAGAGCGAGCGTTTTCAATAAATTCCTATGGAAGGAGGAATGACCTAAGAAACGTTGACTCTGTTCTGCTCGTTCCTCGCTGAGGACGCGCACCATTATGAATGCCTGTGCAGCCGTGAGCATTTTAGTTTCATTTTCGGGGCGGATTGCTTGAATGTATTTAAAAAAAGCACAATGTTGTGTTTTATTGCTACTGTACAAAAATATAAGTTAACACTTTGCAGTTTGAATGATGTTCTGAACAAAATGACAGAGTATGTTTTTATGTGTCCACTGTTCAATCGCGCCCTCGTTTTAGTGATTCCCAAGTTATTTTTTCATTTAAGTTTTTTTCATTGTTCTAATCAGGTCAGGCAAGTAAAATGATCTGTCTTATCCCTTACATTTTTATATAATTATATAAATATATAATACACTACTGTTCAAAAATTTGGCGTCAGTAAGATTTTTAAGCTAAGTTTCTTCTGCTCACCAAGGCTGCATTTATTTGATTCAAAATACAAACAAAAACAGTAATATTGTAAAATAGTATTCCAATTTAAAACAGCTGCTTTCTATTTTAATATATTTTAAACTGTTATTTATTCCTGTGATCAAAGCTGAGTTTTCAGCATCATTATTCCAGTCGTCACTGTCACATGATCCTTCAGAAATTATTCTAATATGATGATTGATGCTCAAGAAACATTCATTATTATTTTAAATGTCGAACACAGTTATGTACAGTCTTTGATGAATAGAAAGTTCAAAAGAACAGCATTTATCTGAAATCTAAAGCTTTTGTAACATTAAACACTACCGTTCAGAAGTTTGGGGTCAGTAATAATTTTAATTTTATTTTTGGGGGAAAGAAATAAAATAAATCAATACTTTTATTCATCAAGAATGAGTTAAACTGATCAAAAGTTACAGTACAGACATTTATAATGTTAAAAAAAATTATATTTGAAATAAATGCTGTTCTTTTGAACTTTACATTCATCAACGCATTTTGAAAAAAAATCTGTACACAACTGTTTTCAACATTGAAAATAATAATTAATATTTATTGACCATCAATCATCATATTAGAATGGTTTCTGAAGGATCATGTGACACTGAAGACGGGAGTAATGATGCTGAAAACTCAGCTTTGATCACATAAATTAATTACAGTGTAAAATATTTTAAAATAGAAAACAGCTGTTTTAAATTGGAATAATATTTCACAATATTACTGTTTTTGTTTGTATTTTTAATCAAATAAATGCAGCCTTAGTGAGCAGAAGAGACTTCTCCTAAAAACATAAAAAATCTTCCTTACCCCAAACTTTTGAACGGTATATATATATATATATATATATATATATATATATGTTTGTATAATATATATATATATATATATATATATATATATATAAATATAGCTGCGAGCAGCGATGGATGGCCAAAGCCGGCGGTACCGCCACCCCGGTGCCTTTAGGTAACTAAAGGCACCGGGGTTGCGGTGCCACCGGCTTGGGCCCGTAATCGCTGCTCGCAGCTATATTTAGGGCCCAAGCCCTGAAAGGGCGCAGAGCCCTATTGTTCTTCTAAGGATTATTAGGGCCCAAGCCCTGAAAGGGCGAAGGCCCTATTGTTTTCGGTAGGATTATTATTATTAGGGCCCAAGCCCTGAAAGGGCGAAGGCCCTATTGTTTTCGGTAGGATTATTAGGGCCCAAGCCCTGAAAGGGCGAAGGCCCTATTGTTTCCGGTAGGATTATTTATTAGGGCCCAAGCCCTGAAAGGGCGAAGGCCCTATTGTTTTCGTTAGGATTATTATTATTATTATTATTATTATTATTATTGTTCAAGGGTTCGGGGGCTTTTGGGGCCTTTAACGTGCTCAAAAACTCATGAAACTTTGCACACAGGTCAGAAGCTGCGGCCATTAGGGCCGGGCTGAAGATGGTACCTGGGTGTGGCAGGGGGGCTCGACAGCGCCCCCTTGAATGGGGTCCGAGTGCGGTCCGAAAACTTGGTCCATATACCAAACACACTTGCATGAATTAATATGAAACTCGGTACACATATAGATCTTATTGGGCTGAACAACTTTCGTGCTCTAAGTTTTACGCCAGCCCAACAGGAAGTCGGCTATTATGGGTTGTTTGGAAAACGCATGCTGTGGAATTTGATGTACTCCTCCTAGGAAATTCGTCCATTCGCCTCAAAACTCGGTGTGCATGAAGTCAAGACATTGAGGATGCTAAATTGCGGACGGATTTTTGATATCTCGAACGGTTTGGCCAAGGCGAGGAAACGAATTTATGGCGAATAATGGGACACAGGAAGTGTATTATAACTTCTGCATACATTGACTGATCTTGATAAAACTTCCACAGTGTGTTCGTGGTCAGAGGCCGATCACATTGATGTGACTATTGTGAGTCAAAGTTATAGCGCCACCAACTGGCAGCAGGAAATGTGTCACTTTCAAAATGCTTTGAAATCACCCTCTTATTTTTACCCGATTTGCTTCAAACTTTATGTGTATAATGTAAACACACGGCAGATGTAGACCTGTGAAAGGATTTTTGATATCTTTAATACTGTTGCCATGGCAACGCTTCAAACTTTAATATTCTTTTTTGATGCTTTTGAGACTCTTAACATACTTGAAATTGGATGAAACTCGACAGACACATCACATTTATTAGCCCGTAGACATGTGCAAAGTTTCAGAAACGGGCGTGGTGAGGGGCTCAGTAGCGCCACCTTTAGTCATAAATGGGGCGGTTAGTTTTATCAACAGCAACAAAACTTGGTATGTGTATTGTTCTCATCAAGACGGACAACTTTCTAATTGACATTAACCATCTCCGACCAACAGGAAGAGAGATATTTTGGTTTGAATGTGGATTTTCTGAAGAATTTTCTCTCCCTCTCTCTGTGTCTGTGTGTGTGTGAGGGGAGGGGGGGGATTTGACTATTGCTTTTATATTGTTAATCAAGGTTTCAGGGGCTTTTGGGGTCCTTAACGTGCTCAAAAACTCTTGAAACTTTGCACACAGGTCAGAACCCACGGCCATCAGGGCCGGGCTGAAGCTGGTACCCGGGCGTGGCTGGGGGGCTCAACAGCGCCCCCTTGAACGGGGTTCTAAAACTTGATCCATATATCAAACACGCTCGCATGAATTAATATGAAACTCGGTACACATATAGATCTCATCGGGCCGAACAACTTTACCCCGGTCAAGTTTTACGCCAGCCCAACAGAAAGTCGGCTATTATGGGTTGTTTGGAAAACGCTTGCTGTGGAATGTGAAATACTCCTCCTAGAAAATTCACCGTGTCCCCTTCAAACTCGGTGTGCATGTAGTCAAGACTTTGAGGATGCTAAATTGCGGACGGATTTTTTATATCTCGAACGGTTTGGCTGTGGCGAGGAATCGAATTTATGGCGAGAAAAGAGAAACACGGAAGTGGAATAACTTCTGCATACATTAACTGATCTTGATGAAACTTCAGCAGTGTGTTCGTGGTAAGAGGCCGATCAGATGGATGTAGCTATTGTGAGTCAAAGTTATAGCGCCACCAACTGGCAGCAGGAAGTGTGTCACTTTCAACATGCTTTTGACAAAAGTGGGGGGGTTACTTTTAACTACAGTAAAGAAAAAATAGTTTCTATATTGTTCTCATCAAGCCGGACAACTTTCTAATTTACATTCAATAGCTCTGGCCATCAGGAAGTCAGATATTTTGGTCTGAATGTGAATTTTTTTGCAAAATCAGCCTCTGAATTTTTAGCCACTCCTCTTAAACTATTTATTTTATTCGTACCAAACTTTTTCAACATGATGAAACTACATTAATCCCTCGCCATAGCAAAACCGTTTGAGATATTTATTATCCATTCACAATTTAGCATATTTAAAGTAAAAATCTTCTAAAAATGTAATTATATACCATTTATTTCTATATAAAAGTATACAAATATCACAACTAAACCCATTTTATTCTGTTTTTGCAATTCAAGAAGAATGAAAAGGTTAAAAACAGGCTATTTAGTGCTATTTGGTTCAACAAAAAAGCAAACATTAGGGCTATACTGCCCTCTTGTGTCCAAAAGGACATCAAAATAGTATATAAAACTTTTTACCAGGTAGGCCAATATTGTATTTAAATATACATTTATTAGGTATGTGTCTGAGGATATTTTCCCACCGGTTAATCGACGTGTGACACGAGTGGGTGCTTTTAAATCGCTAATATAATAGTGAAAGAAAAATAATGATAATGTTGCACACACAAATCACACACATGTGGGAAAGAATGATGCTTTTAAACAACACTAAACCGCCATTAGGTGTCGCCAGGCATCCATCTTAATAAGCGAGTCATTGATTCATTCGTTCAAACGATTCGTTCGAATGAGTCGATCATGATTAAGACAGATGTTTATGGATTGATCATTCAATCTTTGAGTCAACCGATTCGTTAAAAATGCTGAATCGTTCAGTTATGAGAAAACACGTGATGCGTGATGGTTCTGCCGTGATCTTTGTTTAACTATTTTCGCTGCTGAAACAGAACAAAAACAGTCAACATTGCATCTAAAATGTAAGTGACTTAATTGTAACTGTTTATTAACCTGTTGTATGAAATCTAGGGGTGGGAGAAAAAATTGATTCTTAGATGCATCGCGATGCGGACGTGGACGATTCTGAATCGATTCACAAATGTCAAAAAATCGATTCTCTAAAAAAATATTTTTCTAATAACGTAATATTGACGGAAGGCAAAAGGCGGAACTCTAAGCGGACGTGCGTGCAGTCTGTGGCGCGCACATAACAGAGAAGTTTCTTCTGCTCACCAAGGCTGCATTTATTTGATTAAAAATACAAACAAAAACAGTAATATTGTAAAATAGTATTCCAATTTAAAACAGCTGCTTTCTATTTTAATATATTTTAAACTGTTATTTATTCCTGTGATCAAAGCTGAGTTTTCAGCATCATTACTCCAGTCGTCACTGTCACATGATCCTTCAGAAATTATTCTAATATGATGATTGATACTCAAGAAACATTCATTATTATTTTAAATGTCGAAAACAGTTGTGTACAGTCTTTGATGAATAGAAAGTTCAAAAGAACAGCATTTATCTGAAATCTAAAGCTTTTGTAACGTTAAACACTACCGCTCAAAAGTTTGTGGTTAGTAATAATTAAAATTTTATTTTTGGGGGAAAGAAATAAAATAAATCAGTACTTTTATTTATGAAGGATGAGTTAAACTGATCAACAGTTACAGTAAAGACATTTATAATGTTAAAAATATATATATTTGAAATATATGCTGTTCTTTTGAACTTTACATTCATCAAAGCATTTTGAAAAAAAAAAATCTGTACACAACTGTTTTCAACATTGAAAATAATAATGAATATTTATTGAGCATCAATCATCATATTAGTATGATTTCTGAAGGATCATGTGACACTGAAGACTTGAGTAATGATGCTGAAAACTCAACTTTGATCACAGAAATGAATTACTATGTAAAATATTTTAAAATTGAAAACAGCTGTTTTAAATTGGAATAATATTTCACAATATTACTGTTTTTGTTTGTATTTTTAATCAATAAATGCAGCCTTGGTGAGCAGAAGAGACTTCTCCTAAAAACATTAAAAATCTTACTGACCCCAAACTTTTGAACAATAATATATATATATATATATATATATATATATATATATATATATATATATATATATATATACACACATATACGTATGTGTATGTATGTATGTATGTATATATATATATATATATATATATATATATATATATATATAAACATAGCTGCGAGCAGCGATGGAGGGCCAAAGCCGGCGGTACCGCCACCCTGGTGCCTTTAGGTAACTAAAGGCACCGGGGTTGCGGTGCCACCGGCTTGGGCCCGTAATCGCTGCTCGCAGCTATATTTATTATTATTATTATTATTATTATTTTGTCAACCTTTCGGGCACTTTTGGGGCTCTTAACATGCTAGAAAACTCTTGAAATTTTGCACACACGTCAGAACCCGCGTCCATCAGGGCCGGACTGAAGCTGGTACCCGGGCGTGGCAGGGGGGCTCGACAGCGCCCCCTGGAACGGGATCCGAACACGTGTCCATAAATCAAACACGCTTGCATGTAATAATATGAAACTCGGTACACATATAGATCTCATCCGGCCGAACAACTTTCGTGCTCTAAGTTTTACGCCAGCCAAACAGGAAGTTGGCTATTTAGCGTTGTTTGGAAACGCATGCTGTGGAATTTAATGTACTCCTCCTAGGGAATTCATCGATTTGCCTCCAAACTCGGTGTGCATGAAGTCAAGACATTGAGGATGCTAAATTGCGGACGGATTTTTGATATCTCGAACGGTTTGGCCGTGGCGAGGAAACAAATTTATGGCGAAAAAATGAAACAGGAAGTGTGTTATAACTTCTGCATACATTAACTGATCTTGATGAAACTTCAGCAGTGTGTTCGTTGTAAGAGGCCGATCGCACAGATGTGACTATTGTGAGTCAAAGTTATAGCGCCACCAACAGGCAGCAGGAAGTACATCACTTTCAAAATGCTTTGAAATCAGTGTCTTATTTTTACCCGATTTGCTTCAAACTTTATGTGTACAATGTAGACACACGGCAGATGTAAACCTGTGAAAGGATTATTGATATCTTAGATACTGTTGCCGTGGCAACGCTTCAAACTTTAATATTCTGTTTTGATGCTTTTGAGACTCTTAACATACTTGAAATTGCATGAAACTCAACAGACACATCACATTTATTAGCCCGTAGACATGTGCAAAGTTTCAGAAACGGGGGTGGTGGAATGGCTCAGTAGCGCCACCTTTAGTCAAAAATGGGGGTTTAGTTTTTCCTAGAATCACAAAACTTGGTATGTGTATTGTTCTCATCAAGACGGACAACTTTCTAATTTACATGAACCATCTCCGACCAACAGGAAGAGAGATATTTTGGTTTGAATGTGGATTTTCTGAAGAATTTTCTCTCCCTCTCTCTGTGTCTGTGTGTGTGTGAGGGGAGGGGGGGATTTGACTATTGCTTTTATATTGTTAATCAAGGTTTCAGGGGCTTTTGGGGTCCTTAACGTGCTCAAAAACTCTTGAAACTTTGCACACAGGTCAGAACCCACGGCCATCAGGGCCGGGCTGAAGCTGGTACCCGGGCGTGGCTGGGGGGCTCAACAGCACCCCCTTGAACGGGGTTCTAAAACTTGATCCATATATCAAACACGCTCGCATGAATTAATATGAAACTCGGTACACATATAGATCTCATCGGGCCGAACAACTTTACCCCGGTCAAGTTTTACGCCAGCCCAACAGGAAGTCGGCTATTATGGGTTGTTTGGAAAACGCTTGCTGTGGAATGTGAAATACTCCTCCTAGAAAATTCACCGTGTCCCCTTCAAACTCGGTGTGCATGTAGTCAAGACTTTGAGGATGCTAAATTGCGGACGGATTTTTGATATCTCGAACGGTTTGGCTGTGGCGAGGAATCGAATTTATGGCGAGAAAAGAGAAACACGGAAGTGGAATAACTTCTGCATACATAAACTGATCTTGATGAAACTTCAGCAGTGTGTTCGTGGTAAGAGGCCGATCAGATGGATGTAGCTATTGTGAGTCAAAGTTATAGCGCCACCAACTGGCAGCAGGAAGTGTGTCACTTTCAACATGCTTTTGACAAAAGTGGGGGGGTTACTTTTAACTACAGTAAAGAAAAAAATAGTTTGTATATTGTTCTCATCAAGCCGGACAACTTTCTAATTTACATTCAATAGCTCTGGCCATCAGGAAGTCAGATATTTTGGTCTGAATGTGAATTTTTTTGCAAAATCAGCCTCTGAATTTTTAGCCACTCCTCTTAAACTATTTATTTTATTCGTACCAAACTTTTTCAACATGATGAAACTACATTAAATATGCTAAATTGTGAATGGATAATAAATATCTCAAACGGTTTTGCTATGGCGAGGGATTAAAGTAAAAATCTTCTAAAAATGTAATTATATACCATTTATTTCTATATAAAAGTATACAAATATCACAACTAAACCCATTTTATTCTGTTTTTGCAATTCAAGAAGAATGAAAAAGTTAAAAACAGGCTATTTAGTGCTATTTGGTTCAACAAAAAAGCAAACATAGGGCTATACTGCCCTCTTGTGTCCAAAAGGACATCAAAATAGTATATAAAACTTTTTACCAGGTAGGCCAATATTGTATTTAAATATACATTTATTAGGTATGTGTCTGAGGATATTTTCCCACCGGTTAATCGACGTGTGACACGAGTGGGTGCTTTTAAATCGCTAATATAATAGTGAAAGAAAAATAATGATAATGTTGCACACACAAATCACACACATGTGGGAAAGAATGATGCTTTTAAACAACACTAAACCGCCATTAGGTGTCGCCAGGCATCCATCTTAATAAGCGAGTCATTGATTCATTCGTTCAAACGATTCGTTCGAATGAGTCGATCATGATTAAGACAGATGTTTATGGATTGATCATTCAATCTTTGAGTTAACCGATTCGTTAAAAATGCTGAATCGTTCAGTTATGAGAAAACACGTGATGCGTGATGGTTCTGCCGTGATCTTTGTTTAACTATTTTCGCTGCTGAAACAGAACAAAAACAGTCAACATTGCATCTAAAATGTAAGTGACTTAATTGTAACTGTTTATTAACCTGTTGTATGAAATCTAGGGGTGGGAGAAAAAATTGATTCTTAGATGCATCGCGATGCGGACATGGACGATTCTGAATCGATTCACAAATGTCAAAAAATCGATTCTCTAAAAAAATATTTTTCTAATAACGTAATATTGACGGAAGGCAAAAGGCGGAACTCTAAGCGGACGTGCGTGCAGTCTGTGGCGTGCACATAACAGAGAAGTTTCTTCTGCTCACCAAGGCTGCATTTATTTGATTAAAAATACAAACAAAAACAGTAATATTGTAAAATAGTATTCCAATTTAAAACAGCTGCTTTCTATTTTAATATATTTTAAACTGTTATTTATTCCTGTGATCAAAGCTGAGTTTTCAGCATCATTACTCCAGTCGTCACTGTCACATGATCCTTCAGAAATTATTCTAATATGATGATTGATACTCAAGAAACATTCATTATTATTTTAAATGTCGAAAACAGTTGTGTACAGTCTTTGATGAATAGAAAGTTCAAAAGAACAGCATTTATCTGAAATCTAAAGCTTTTGTAACGTTAAACACTACCGCTCAAAAGTTTGTGGTTAGTAATAATTAAAATTTTATTTTTGGGGGAAAGAAATAAAATAAATCAGTACTTTTATTTATGAAGGATGAGTTAAACTGATCAACAGTTACAGTAAAGACATTTATAATGTTAAAAATATATATATTTGAAATATATGCTGTTCTTTTGAACTTTACATTCATCAAAGCATTTTGAAAAAAAAAAAATCTGTACACAACTGTTTTCAACATTGAAAATAATAATGAATATTTATTGAGCATCAATCATCATATTAGTATGATTTCTGAAGGATCATGTGACACTGAAGACTGGAGTAATGATGCTGAAAACTCAACTTTGATCACAGAAATGAATTACTATGTAAAATATTTTAAAATTGAAAACAGCTGTTTTAAATTGGAATAATATTTCACAATATTACTGTTTTTGTTTGTATTTTTAATCAATAAATGCAGCCTTGGTGAGCAGAAGAGACTTCTCCTAAAAACATTAAAAATCTTACTGACCCCAAACTTTTGAACAATAATATATATATATATATATATGTATGTGTGTGTATGTATGTATGTATATATATATATATATATATATATATATATATATAAATATAGCTGCGAGCAGCGATGGAGGGCCAAAGCCGGCGGTACCGCCACCCCGGTGCCTTTAGGTAACTAAAGGCACCGGGGTTGCGGTGCCACCGGCTTGGGCCCGTAATCGCTGCTCGCAGCTATATTTATTATTATTATTATTATTATTATTTTGTCAACCTTTCGGGCACTTTTGGGGCCCTTAACATGCTCGAAAACTCTTGAAACTTTGCACACAGGTCAGAACCCGCGGCCATCAGGGCCGGGGTGAAGCTGGTACCCGGGCGTGGCAGGGGGGCTCGACAGCGCCCCCTGGAACGGGATCCGAACACGTGTCCATAAATCAAACACGCTTGCATGTAATAATATGAAACTCGGTACACATGTAGATCTCATCGGGCCGAACAACTTTCGTGCTCTAAGTTTTACGCCAGCCCAACAGGAAGTCGGCTATTATGGGTTGTTTGGAAACGCATGGTCTGGTATTTGAAACACTTCTCCTAGGGAATTCACCCGATCGCCACTAAACTCGGTGGGAATGAAGTCAAGACATTGAGGATGCTAAATTGCGGACGGATTTTTGATATCTCAAACGGTTTGGCCGTGGCGAGGAAACGAATTTATGGCGAATAATGGAAACAGGAAGTGTGTTATAACTTCTGCATACATTAACTGATCTTGATGAAACTTCAGCAGTGTGTTCGTGGTAAGAGGCCGATCACATGGATGTGACTATTGTGAGTCAAAGTTATAGCGCCACCAACTGGCAGCAGGAATATGTCACTTTCAAAATGCTTTGAAATCACCCTCTTATTTTTACCTGATTTGCTTCAAACTTTATGTGTATAATGTAAACACACGGCAGATGTAGACCTGTGAAAGGATTTTTGATATCTTTAATACTGTTGCCGTGGCAACGCTTCAAACTTTAATATTCTTTTTTGATGCTTTTGAAACTCTTAACATACTTGAAATTGGATGAAACTCGACAGACACATCACATTTATTAGCCAGTAGACATGTGCAAAGTTTCAGAAACGGGCGTGGTGAGGGGCTCAGTAGCGCCACCTTTAGTCATAAGTGGGGGGGTTAGTTTTATCAACAGCAACAAAACTTGGTATGTGTATTGTTCTCATCAAGACGGACAACTTTCTAATTGACATTAACTACCTCCGACCAACAGGAAGAGAGATATTTTGGTTTGAATGTGGATTTTCTGAAGAATTTTCTCTCCCTCTCTCTGTGTCTGTGTGTGTGAGAGGGGAGGGGGGAATTTGACTATTGCTTTTATATTGTTAATCAAGGTTTCAGGGGCTTTTGGGGTCCTTAACGTGCTCAAAAACTCTTGAAACTTTGCACACAAGTCAGAACCCCCTGCCATCAGGGACAGGCTGAAGCTGGTACCCGGGCGTGGCAGGGGGGCTCAACAGCGCCCCCTTGAACGGGGTCCCAAAACTTGGTCCATAGATCAAACACGCTTGCATGAATTAATATGAAACTCGGTACACATATAGATCTCATCGGGCCGAACAACTTTCCCCCGGTCAAGTTTTACGCCAGCCCAACAGGAAGTCGGCTATTATTGGTTGTTTGGAAAACGCTTCCTGTGGAATGCGAAGTACTCCTCCTAGAAAATTCACCGTGTCCCCTCCAAACTCGGTGTGCATGTAGTCAAGACTTTGAGGATGCTAAATTGCGGACGGATTTTTGATATCTCGAACGGTTTGGCCGTGGCGAGGAATCGAATTTATGGCGAGAAAAGAGAAACACGAAGTGGAATAACTTCTGCATACATTAACTGATCTTGATGAAACTTCAGCAGTGTGTTCGTGGTAAGAGGCCGATCAGATGGATGTAACTATTGTGATTCAAAGTTATAGCGCCACCAACTGGCAGCAGGAAGTGTGTCACTTTCAACATGCTTTTGACAAAAGTGGGGGGGTTAGTTTTAACTACAGTAAAAAAAACTCAGTTCATATATTAAACTCATCGACCCGGACAACTTTCTAATTTAAAGTCATTAGCTCTGACCATCAGGAAGTCAGATATTTTGGTCTGAATGTGGATTTTTTTGCAAAATCAGCCTCTGAATTTTTAGCCACCTTTATCTAAGTGGTTATTTTATTCCCACCAAACTTTTTCAACATGATAAAAATATATTAATGATGCTAAATTGTGAACGGATAATAAATATCTCAAACGGTTTTGCTATGGCGAGGGATTAAAGTAATGTCAAAAAAGTAAACACTAAAAGGCTCATATATTCTAAAAATGTAATTATACACCATTTATTACTACATAAAAGTTTACAAATATCAGAACTTAACTCATTTTATTCTTTTTTTTTTCAATTTAAGAATGAAGTTTAAGTTTAAAAACTGCCAGAATGGTTGTTTAGTCTAAACAATAAATAAATAAAGTCAAACATAGTGCTATACTGCCCTCTTGTGTTCAAAATCAGGTAGGCCTATTATATCTATATAAAAATATACTAGGTATGTGACGGTGAGAATATTTTACCACCGGTTAACTGACGTGTGACACTGCTGGGGGCTTTTTAATCGCTAACTTAAAAACGAAAGTAAAATATGTTCGTCCGCACGGACATTGATAATGGTGCGGAGCAGAGCGAGCGTTTTCAATAAATTCCTATGGAAGGAGGAATGACCTAAGAAACGTTGACTCTGTTCTGCTCGTTCCTCGCTGAGGACGCGCACCATTATGAATGCCTGTGCAGCCGTGAGCATTTTAGTTTCATTTTCGGGGCGGATTGCTTGAATGTATTTAAAAAAAGCACAATGTTGTGTTTTATTGCTACTGTACAAAAATATAAGTTAACACTTTGCAGTTTGAATGATGTTCTGAACAAAATGACAGAGTATGTTTTTATGTGTCCACTGTTCAATCGCGCCCTCGTTTTAGTGATTCCCAAGTTATTTTTTCATTTAAGTTTTTTCATTGTTCTAATCAGGTCAGGCAAGTAAAATGATCTGTCTTATCCCTTACATTTTTATATAATTATATAAATATATAATACACTACTGTTCAAAAATTTGGCGTCAGTAAGATTTTTAAGCTAAGTTTCTTCTGCTCACCAAGGCTGCATTTATTTGATTAAAAACACAAACAAAAACAGTAATATTGTAAAATAGTATTCCAATTTAAAACAGCTGCTTTCTATTTTAATATATTTTAAACTGTTATTTATTCCTGTGATCAAAGCTGAGTTTTCAGCATCATTATTCCAGTCGTCACTGTCACATGATCCTTCAGAAATTATTCTAATATGATGATTGATGCTCAAGAAACATTCATTATTATTTTAAATGTCGAAAACAGTTATGTACAGTCTTTGATGAATAGAAAGTTCAAAAGAACAGCATTTATCTGAAATCTAAAGCTTTTGTAACATTAAACACTACCGTTCAGAAGTTTGGGGTCAGTAATAATTTTAATTTTATTTTTGGTGGAAATAAATAAATAAATCAATACTTTTATTCATCGAGAATGAGTTAAACTGATAAAAAGTTACAGTACAGACATTTATAATGTTAAAAAAATTATATTTGAAATAAATGCTGTTCTTTTGAACTTTACATTCATCAACGCATTTTGAAAAAAAATCTGTACACAACTGTTTTCAACATTGAAAATAATAATTAATATTTATTGACCATCAATCATCATATTAGAATGGTTTCTGAAGGATCATGTGACACTGAAGACGGGAGTAATGATGCTGAAAACTCAGCTTTGATCACATAAATTAATTACAGTGTAAAATATTTTTAAATAGAAAACAGCTGTTTTAAATTGGAATAATATTTCACAATATTACTGTTTTTGTTTGTATTTTTAATCAAATAAATGCAGCCTTGGTGAGCAGAAGAGACTTCTCCTAAAAACATTAAAAATCTTCCTTACCCCAAACTTTTGAACGGTATATATATATATATATATATAAATATAGCTGCGAGCAGCGATGGAGGGCCAAAGCCGGCGGTACCGCCACCCCGGTGCCTTTAGGTAACTAAAGGCACCGGGGTTGCGGTGCCACCGGCTTGGGCCCGTAATCGCTGCTCGCAGCTATATTTATTAGGGCCCGAGCACCGATGGTGTGAGGACCCTCTTGGAATTGCTCTGTTTATTATTATTATTATTATTATTATTATTATTATTATTCTCCGCATTGAATCGCATTTTTGAGGGCCTAAACATGCTCGAAAAGTCACGAAACTTTGCACACGCGTCAGAACTGGCGAAAATTTACAACTGATATAGGTTTCAGAATTGGGCGGGGCAAAATGGCTCGATAGCGCCACCTATATCTTGATTAAACTTCAGCAGTGTGTTCGTTGTAAGAGGTCGATCACATGGATGTGACTATTGTGAGTCAAAGTTATAGCGCCACCAACTGGCAACAGGAAGTGTGTCCCTTTCAAAATGCTTTGAAATCACCCTCTTATTTTTACCCGATTTGCTTCAAACTTTATGTGTATAATGTAAACACACGGCAGATGTAGACCTGTGAAAGGATTTTTGATATCTTTAATACTGTTGCCATGGCAACGCTTCAAACTTTAATATTCTTTTTTGATGCTTTTGAGACTCTTAACATACTTGAAATTGGATGAAACTCGACAGACACATCACATTTATTAGCCAGTAGACATGTGCAAAGTTTCAGAAACGGGCGTGGTGAGGGGCTCAGTAGCGCCACCTTTAGTCATAAGTGGGGGGGTTAGTTTTATCAACAGCAACAAAACTTGGTATGTGTATTGTTCTCATCAAGACGGACAACTTTCTAATTTACATGAACTATCTCTGACCAACAGGAAGAGAGATATTTTGGTTTGAATGTGGATATTCTGAAGAATTTTCTCTCCCTCTCTCTGTGTCTCTGTGTGTGTGAGGGGAGGGGGGGATTTGACTATTGCTTTTACATTGTTAACCCTCTGAGGTCGGCAAACGCGCCCCCGCGTTTTGCTGGACTTTTTTTACATTGTAGCACTTTAAACTTAAATTACTCCGTCATTTATGGTCATACAGAAAAAATAAATATAAAAAAAGAATCTGTGATATTTCTACTTTTGTATGTGTCCACTTACAATCAAATCAAAACATTGTGCTTTTGTAAAATAAAGAAAATAAACAGGGTGTGCGTTCTGCCTCTCCGTCGCGGTGAACTTTTTTTTCTTGAGCACGTCTATAAACTGAAACAAAACTCAGCGAATACTTGTCACACATTTATGAGCCATATACCTTTATAAACATTTAAGTGTGTACTTTTAAATGATCGGATTCAAACTGAAAACAAATATTTTCTGTTTAAGTAATTTGTATAAAACCAACAAGATGTCCAGCTTCTCAAACGCTTGCTCATTACAGTTAATTTGGCCACGCCTACTCGCGCAAAATATATTCACATGCAAATCTCCACATGGAACGCGAACGCGCTCATTACCTCAAAAACAAAACACTTCATCAGTCTCTGCTTTTCGTCGAGTTTGAAAGACGTGAGTTTACATTGGCTTTACCCCAGAAGAAGAATGCGATTTCAAGACAAGAAAGATAAGGTAAGAAATTCTTACATATTAGTTTGTTATTGTTGCATAAATTTCACATTGCAGTTGAACTGTTGCTAGATATATGGTGAATATTATAATATTTAGACCCGTGTTTACTGTTACTGTGTTTGTGGATATCTGCTCAAACGTAGATATGTATATGGTAGGCCTAACCATAATGTTTTATATTTGAGCGCGATCGCGTTTGAATGTATCATATTTTTTATCGCGATCGCGTTTGAATGCATCATATTTTGGAAAAGCAAAACGCTCCAAACGGCTTCATGTTTTACTATTATCTCATTTCATATCATCATAACGAATGGAAACATTTGAAGTAACATGATAATCAATATATTTTTCTCTAGCTTAGTTGTTACTGAAATCTTTTTGAAAATGTATATAGGCTGCTATATTGTTATTTTATGCAGCACTGCGCATAGCCTATACCTACAAGGCACAACAAACCTGTGTTCATTATATAATATATTGTTGGAAACATTTGTGTGAGTGTGTGTGTGTATTCTGTGAATTGTAAAAAGCAATTTTAACCAGAAAAATCTCAAATGTATTCCCAAAATCGTGCAGGCCTTTCTCTTGATATCAGTATGTTCACTTTCTTTTTTTTTTTCTTTTTTTTTTTTCAGGGCCCAGATGCCACTGAGTCCTGCTGACTTCAACATTCACAGTACATGTCTCTGTACATGAACATGGTAAAGTGAAAATCAAACACCTTGGAAATGAAAGGTATATGTACAATGTTTTTAGGAATGGCACAAAGGTCTCTTTCTTTGGATCATTGTTATCAATAAGTGTTTTTTTTTGTTGTTGTGTATCTTTGGATTATGTTGTAAATAAATCCAAACAATTTTAAAAGCCATTCTTTTTTTAATCTCCTCATTCTTTGTGCAAGGTTGGTCAGAATGATGGGCCCTGATAAGCTCCTAATAGGGCCATTAGGGTGTGTCTTTGTCTTTCTCAGGTGTAAAAAGCCTTACATATTAATGAGATGATCCGCCCCTTCGCATATTGCTTTTTCACACAAAACACGTCGTAAAAATTTTAAATCAATATATTGTCTTCTCTGAATGAGCAGTCAGGGTGATTTTCACATAGTTTTAGAGCAAATATTCTAGGCTACGTCATACAATTTTCAAAAGTCTTGTGAAGAAATAATAAGTATGGGTTTCATGACCTTATTTCAGTGAGAATTTTTTTTTGTATTTTCACAAACCACGCATAAATGTCATTATCTCAAAACTACAAACTTTTACATACATGCTGTTGATATATTATTGTAGCAGAGTTTGTGCTGAATACAGTGTAATTAGACTTTAGCCATGAAAATGTCACAAGTAACAGAAATAAGCACAAATGTCAGAGCATGTCAGAACACCTCCAGGGCCCAGAAAACAGCTCAGACCCCAGAGGGTTAATCAAGGTTTCAGGGGCTTTTGGGGTCCTTAACGTGCTCAAAAACTCTTGTAACTTTGCACACAAGTCAGAACCCCCTGCCATCAGGGACGGGCTGAAGCTGGTACCCGGGCGTGGCAGGGGGGCTCAACAGCGCCCCCTTGAACGGGGGTCCCAAAACTTGGTCCATAGATCAAACACGCTTGCATTAATTAATATGAAACTCGGTACACATATAGATCTCATCGGGCCGAACAACTTTCCCCTGGTCAAGTTTTACGCCAGCCCAACAGGAAGTCGGCTATTATGGGTTGTTTGGAAAACGCTTGCTGTGGAATGCGAAGTACTCCTCCTAGAGAATTCATCCAATCCCCACCAAACTCGGTGTGCATGAAGTCAAGACATTGAGGATTCTAAATTGCGGACGGATTTTTGATATCTCGAACGGTTTGGCCGTGGCGAGGAAACGAATTTATGGCGAGAAAAGAGAAACACGAAGTGGTATAACTTCTGCATACATTAACTGATCTTGATGAAACTTCACCAGTGTGTTCGTGGTAAGAGGCCGATCAGATGGATGTAACTATTGTGAGTCAAAGTTATAGCGCCACCAACTGGCAGCAGGAAGTGTGTCACTTTCAAAATGCTTTTGACAAAAGTGGGGGGGTTAGTTTTACCCACAGTTTTAAAAATCAGTACGTACATTGGTCTCATCGAGCCGGACAACTTTCTAATATACAGTTATTAGCTTCGACCAATAGGAAGTCAGATATTTTGGTTTGAATGTGAATTTATTTGCAAATTCAGCCTCTGCTTTTTACCCACTCCTGCTAAGTGTTTTTTTTTTTATTCACACCAAACTTTTTTAACACGATGAAAATACATTAAAGATGCTAAATTGTGAACGGATATTAAATATTTCAAACGGTTTTGACATGGCGAGGGATTAAAATAATGTCAAAAAAGGAATCAGAAAACATCTCATATCTTCTTAAAATTTAATTATACACCATTTATTTTTATATAAAATTATACAAATATCAGAACTAAACCGAAACAGAACTAGTTTTGGGTTTATTCAGTTTTTTTCAATTCAAGAATTATGTACAAGTTTAAAATCAGCCAGAATGCGCTATTTAGTAAAAAAAAAAAAGTCATACATAGGGCTATACTGCCCTCTTGTGTTCAAAATCAGGTAGGCCCATTGTATATTGTATTTATATATAAATATAATAGCGATGTGACTGAGAATTTTTTCCCACTGGTTAATTGATGTGTGACACCGCGGCGGGGGCTTTTAAATCGCTAACTTAAAGGGATACTCCACTTTAAATGGAAAATTCTGTCATCATATACTCACCCTCATGTTGTTTCAATCCTTTATTAATTTCTGTCTTCTGCTGAACAGAAAGGAAGATATTTAGAAGAATGTCAGTAACCAGACAGTTTCTGGTCTCATTGACTTCCATAGTATACATTTTTTTCCTACTATGGAAGTCAATGGGATCAGAAACTGTCTGGTTACTGACATTCTCCTAAATATCTTCCTTTCTGTTCAGCAGAAGAAAGAAATTCATAAAGGATTAAAACAACATGAGGGTGAGAATATGGTGACAGAATTTTCATTTTAAAGTGGAGTATCCCTTTAAAAGCGAAAGTGAAATACGGTCGTCCAGTAGGAATGAACTAAAAAACATTCACTCTGTTCTGCTCGTTCCTCGCTGTAGACGCGTTATTGCCCATGCAGCCGTGAGCATTTTAGTTTCATTTAAAGGAGTCATAACCTGCAATTTTCACTTTTCCACGAGAATCAATGTATGTTATGATCGACTAACGATTATACACTGGCCGGGAAGCCGATATTTAAAAGTGAAGCGTTTGTTTACCTCAGGGTAAATAAACCAGCGCGCGTGCACGCCCACTCAAATACGAGATTTTGATTTCAGCTCCCTCTTGACGTCATGAGGTAGTAGGATATACCATATATGGACACCGCAGCAGGAAGCCCCCCCTTCCCCTCTCCCCCTCATATTCAGTTCAGTCGGGAAAGATGGAGAAACCGAGTGCACACCGGACTTGCTCTGTGGTTGATTGCCATAAAAAACATGTAAATGTGTTTTATCTCCCAAAATCGGACGAAACTATCAGGGACCAGTGGATGAAATTCATTTTTAATGACGCTGTCCCAACAACCCTTTCAACTGGCGTGCAGAGCCATATAGAGCGTCCACGACAGCCAAAACATCGCATTGATCTCGCGAGACAATAATGCCTTCAGAAATAAGGGTAAAAGTAGGTCTGTGTTTATTTTTTTTCCACTTTTCTTTTTTAGAAGGGCCTGAAAGACTATAATACAGCAGTAGGTATCCAATGTAATACTAGGTTATGACTCCTTTAAAAAATAGCGCCATTTCGGGGGTGGGATTGCTTGAATGTTTTTTTACAAAAGCACAATGTTGTGTTTTATTGCGAGTGTACATAAATATAAGTAAACACAGTGCAGTTTAAATGATGTCCTGTATGAACAAACCGACGGAGTAGCCTATGTTTTTATGTTTCCACTGTTCGATCGTGCCCACGCCTCACACAAACTCACACACACACACACACACACACACACACACACACACACACACACACACACACACACACACACACACACACACACACACACACACACACACACACACACTGTGCATTCCAGCATTGCAATCTTGACATCGCAGCCGGTTCATTACAGCCGTAATAAAATATAATAATAAATATAAATAGTCAACCTATTTGCAGCAAATGATAGTAGATTTTAGATCAATATATTTGTTTTCCTTACAATTTTAATTAACACTAACTTTATTCTCATCTGAATTATAAATAATTTATTTCTGTATAAAATAATACTACCATTAAAAAATACATTTGATTGTCTTTTTTAATCAATGGAGAATGTGTGACTTAAAAATAAACAGATTAGTGCTCGATTTGAGGACAAGAAATGAAAACCAATGCAATATGATGAATGTCCAAAAACGTTCGCTCTTCTCTGCCCGTTCCTCGCCTCGCCATATATATAAATATATATATATATATATATATATATATATATATATATATATATTTATTTTTTGTTACATATATATAATGTATATATATATATATATATTTTTTTTTTGTTACATTTTTATCTCTCTCTCTCTCTCTCTCTCTCTCTCTCTCTCTATATATATATATATATATATATATATATACATATATATATATATATATATAAATATAGCTGCGAGCAGCGATGGAGGGCCCAAGCCGGTGACACCGCCACCCCGGTGGCTTTAGTGTAACTAAAGGCACCAGGGTGGCGGTGCCACTGGCTTGGGCCCGCAATCGCTGCTCGCAGCTATATTTATTATTATTTTTCTTACGACTATTCGGGCATTTTTGGGGCCCTTAACATGCTCAAAAACTCTTGAAACTTTGCACACGGGTCAGAACCCGCGGCCATCAGGGCCGGGCTGAAGCTGGGACACGGGCGTGGCAGGGGGGCTCGACAGCGCCCCCTGGAACGGGGTCCGAAAACTTGGTCCATAAATCAAACACGCTTGCATGTAATAATATGAAATTCGGTACACATAAAGATCTCATCGGGCCGAACAACTTTCATGCTCTAAGTTTTACGCCAGCCCAAAAGGAAGTCGACTATTTAGGGTTGTTTGGAAACGCATGCTTAGGAATTTGAAACACTTCTCCTAGGGAATTCACCCGGTCAGCACCAAACTCGGTGTGCATGAAGTCAAGACACTGAGGATGAAAAATTGCCAGGGGATTTTTGATATCTCGAACGGTTTGGCCGTGGCGAGGAAACGAATTTATGGCGAATAATGGGACACAGGAAGTGTATTATAACTTCTGCATACATTAAATGATCTTGATTAAACTTCAGCAGTGTGTTCATTGTAAGAGGCCGATCACATGGATGTAACTATTGTGAGTCAAAGTTATAGCGCCACCAACTGGCAGCAGGAAGTGTGTCACTTTCAAAATGCTTTGAAGTCACCCTCTTATTTTTACCCGATTTGCTTCAAACTTTATGTGTATAATGTAAACACACGGCAGATGTAGACCTGTGAAAGGATTTTTGATATCTTTAATACTGTTGCCATGGCAACACTTCAAACTTTAATATTCTTTTTTTATGCTTTTGAGACTCTTAACATACTTGAAATTGGATGAAACTCGACAGACACATCACATTTATTAGCCCGTAGACATGTGCAAAGTTTCAGAAACAGGCGTGGTGAGGGGCTCAGTAGCGCCACCTTTAGTCATAAGTGGGGGGGTTAGTTTTATCAACAGCACCAAAACTTGGTATGTGTATTGTTCTCATCAAGACGGACAACTTTCTAATTGACATTAACTACCTCCGACCAACAGGAAGAGAGATATTTTGGTTTGAATGTGGATTTTCTGAAGAATTTTCTCTCCCTCTCTCTGTGTCTCTGTGTGTGTGAGGGGAGGGGGGGGGGGGGGATTTGACTATTGCTTTTATATTGTTAATCAAGGTTTCAGGGGCTTTTGGGGTCCTTAACGTGCTCAAAAACTCTTGAAACTTTGCACACAAGTCAGAACCCCCGTGCCATCAGGGACGGGCTGAAGCTGGTACCCGGGCGTGGCAGGGGGGCTCAACAGCGCCCCCTTGAACGGGGTCCCAAAACTTGGTCCATAGATCAAACACGCTTGCATGAATTAATATGAAACTCGGTACACATATAGATCTCATCGGGCCGAACAACTTTCCCCCGGTCAAGTTTTACGCCAGCCCAACAGGAAGTCGGCTATTATTGGTTGTTTGGAAAACGCTTCCTGTGGAATGCGAAGTACTCCTCCTAGAAAATTCACTGTGTCCCCTCCAAACTCGGTGTGCATGAAGTCAAGACTTTGAGGATGCTAAATTGCGGACGGATTTTTGATATCTCGAACGGTTTGGCCGTGGCGAGGAATCGAATTTATGGCGAGAAAAGAGAAACACGAAGTGGAATAACTTCTGCATACATTAACTGATCTTGATGAAACTTCAGCAGTGTGTTCGTGGTAAGAGGCCGATCAGATGGATGTAACTATTGTGATTCAAAGTTATAGCGCCACCAACTGGCAGCAGGAAGTGTATCACTTTCAACATGCTTTTGACAAAAGTGGGGGGGTTATTTTTAACTACAGTAAAAAAAACTCAGTTCCTATATTGATCTCATCGACCCGGATAACTTTCTAATTTAAAGTCATTAGCTCTGACCATCAGGAAGTCAGATATTTTGGTCTGAATGTGGATTTTTTTGCAAAATCAGCCTTTGAATTTTTAGCCACCTTTATCTAAGTGGTTTATTTTATTCCCACCAAACTTTTTCAACGTGATAAAAATATATTAATGATGCTAAATTGTGAACGGATAATAAATATCTCAAACGGTTTTGCTATGGCGAGGGATTAAAGTAATGTCAAAAAAGGAACCACTAAAAGGCTCATATATTCTAAAAAGGTAATTATACACCATTTATTACTATATAAAAGTATACAAATATCAGAACTTAACTCATTTTATTCTTTTTTTTCAATTTAAGAATGAAGTTTAAGTTTAAAAACTGCCAGAATGGTTGTTTAGTCTAAACAATAAATAAATAAAGTCAAACATAGTGCTATACTGCCCTCTTGTGTTCAAAATCAGGTAGGCCTATTATATCTATATAAAAATATACTAGGTATGTGACGGTGAGAATATTTTACCACCGGTTAACTGACGTGTGACACTGCTGGGGGCTTTTTAATCGCTAACTTAAAAACGAAAGTAAAATATGTTCGTCTGCACGGACATTGATAATGGTGTGGAGCAGAGCGAGCGTTTTCAATAAATTCCTATGGAAGGAGGAATGACCTAAAAAACGTTGACTCTGTTCTGCTCGTTCCTCGCTGAGGACGCGCACCATTATGAATGCCTGTGCAGCCGTGAGCATTTTAGTTTCATTTTCGGGGCGGATTGCTTGAATGTATTTAAAAAAAGCACAATGTTGTGTTTTATTGCTACTGTACAAAAATATAAGTTAACACTTTGCAGTTTGAATGATGTTCTGAACAAAATGACAGAGTATGTTTTTATGTGTCCACTGTTCAATCGCGCCCTCGTTTTAGTGATTCCCAAGTTATTTTTTCATTTAAGTTTTTTTCATTGTTCTAATCAGGTCAGGCAAGTAAAATTATCTGTGTCTTATCCCTTACATTTTTATATAATTATATAAATATATAATACACTACTGTTCAAAAATTTGGCGTCAGTAAGATTTTTAAGCTAAGTTTCTTCTGCTCACCAAGGCTGCATTTATTTGATTAAAAATACAAACAAAAACAGTAATATTGTAAAATAGTATTCCAATTTAAAACAGCTGCTTTCTATTTTAATATATTTTAAACTGTTATTTATTCCTGTGATCAAAGCTGAGTTTTCAGCATCATTATTCCAGTCGTCACTGTCACATGATCCTTCAGAAATTATTCTAATATGATGATTGATGCTCAAGAAACATTCATTATTTTAAATGTCGAAAACAGTTATGTACAGTCTTTGATGAATAGAAAGTTCAAAAGAACAGCATTTATCTGAAATCTAAAGCTTTTGTAACATTAAACACTACCGTTCAGAAGTTTGGGGTCAGTAATAATTTTAATTTTATTTTTTGGGGAAATAAATAAAATAAATCTATACTTTTATTCATCGAGAATGAGTTAAACTGATCAAAAGTTACAGTACAGACATTTATAATGTTAAAAAATATATATATTTGAAATAAATGCTGTTCTTTTGAACTTTACATTCATCAACGCATTTTGAAAAAAAATCTGTACACAACTGTTTTCAACATTGAAAATAATAATTAATATTTATTGACCATCAATCATCATATTAGAATGGTTTCTGAAGGATCATGTGACACTGAAGACGGGAGTAATGATGCTGAAAACTCAGCTTTGATCACATAAATTAATTACAGTGTAAAATATTTTAAAATAGAAAACAGCTGTTTTAAATTGGAATAATATTTCACAATATTACTGTTTTTGTTTGTATTTTTAATCAAATAAATGCAGCCTTGGTGAGCAGAAGAGACTTCTCCTAAAAACATTAAAAATCTTACTGACCCCGAACTTTTGAACAATAATATATATATATATATATATATATATATATACATATACATATATATGTATGTGTGTGTATGTATGTATGTATGTATATATATATATATATATATATATATATATATATATACATATATATATATATGTATGTGTGTGTATGTATGTATGTATATATATATATATATATATATATATATATATATATATATATATAAATATAACTGCGAGCAGCGATGGAGGGCCAAAGCCGGCGGTACCGCCACCCCGGTGCCACCGGCTTGGGCCCGTAATCGCTGCTCGCAGCTATATTTATTATTATTATTATTATTATTATTGTTCAAGGGTTCGGGGGCTTTTGGGGCCTTTAACGTGCTCAAAAACTCATGAAACTTTGCACACAGGTCAGAAGCTGCGGCCATTAGGGCCGGGCTGAAGATGGTACCTGGGCGTGGCAGGGGGGCTCGACAGCGCCCCCTTGAATGGGGTCCGAGTGCGGTCTGAAAACTTGGTCCATATACCAAACACTCTTGCATGAATTAATATGAAACTCGGTACACATATAGATCTTATTGGGCTGAACAACTTTCGTGCTCTAAGTTTTACGCCAGCCCAACAGGAAGTCGGCTATTATGGGTTGTTTGGAAAACGCATGCTGTGGAATTTGATGTACTCCTCCAAGGAAATTCATCCATTCGCCTCAAAACTCGGTGTGCATGAAGTCAAGACATTGAGGATGATAAATTGCGGACGGATTTTTGATATCTCGAACGGTTTGGCCAAGGCGAGGAAACGAATTTATGGCGAATAATGGGACACAGGAAGTGTATTATAACTTCTGCATACATTGACTGATCTTGATAAAACTTCAGCAGTGTGTTCGTGGTCAGAGGCCGATCACATTGATGTGACTATTGTGAGTCAAAGTTATAGCGCCACCAACTGGCAGCAGGAAGTGTGTCACTTTCAAAATGCTTTGAAATCACCCTCTTATTTTTACCCGATTTGCTTCAAACTTTATGTGTATAATGTAAACACACGGCAGATGTAGACCTGTGAAAGGATTTTTGATATCTTTAATACTGTTGCCATGGCAACGCTTCAAACTTTAATATTCTTTTTTGATGCTTTTGAGACTCTTAACATACTTGAAAGTGGATGAAACTCGACAGACACATCACATTTATTAGCCCGTAGACATGTGCAAAGTTTCAGAAACGGGCGTGGTGAGGGGCTCAGTAGCGCCACCTTTAGTCATAAATGGGGGCTTAGTTTTATCTAGAATCACAAAACTTGGTACGTATATTGTTCTCATCGAGCCGGACAACTTTCTAATTTACAGGCATTAGCTGCAACCAACAGGAAGCCAGATATTTTGGTCTGAATATGGATTTTTTGTTAAATCAGCCTCTGAGTTTTTAGTTACTCCTCCTAAAAGGTTTATTTTATTCCCACCAAACTTTTTCAACATGATAAAAATATATTAATGATGCTAAATTGTAAACGGATATTGAATATCTCAAACGGTTTTGCTATGGCGAGGGATTAAATTAATGTCAAAAAGGAAGCAGGAAACATCTCAAAACTTCTAAAAATGTAATTATACACCATTTATTTTTATATAAAATTATACAAATATTAGAACTAAACCTATTTTATTCTGTTTTTGCAACTCAAGAAGTATGAAAAAGTTAAAAACAGGCTATTTAGTGCTATTTGGTTCAACAAAAAAGCAAACATAGGGCTATACTGCCCTCTTGTGTCCAAAAGGATATCAAAATAGTATATAAAACGTTTTACTAGGTAGGCCCATTGTATTTAAATATAAATTTATTAGGTATATGACTGTGAGGATATTTTCCCATCGGTTAATCGACGTGTGACACGAGCGGGTGCTTTTAAATCGCTAATATAAAAGTGAAAGTAAAAAACGGACGTCCGCACGGACATTGATAATGGTGCACGTTGGAAAAAATGATACTTTTAAACATAACACTAAACCGCCATTAGGTGTCGCCAGGCGACCATCTTAATGAGCGAGTCATTGATTCATTCGTTCAAACGATTCGTTCCAATGACTGAGTCATTCATGATTGAGACAGATGTTTATGGATTGACCATTGAATCTTTGAGTCAACCGATTCGTTTCAAAATGCTGAATCATTCAGTAATGAGAAAACAAGTTGCTGTGAGATGCGCGATGGTTCTGCTGTGATCTTTGTTTAACTATTTTTGCTGCTGAAACAGAACAAAAACAGTCAATATTGCATCTAAAATGTAAGTGACTTAATTGTAACTGTTTATTAACCTGTTGTATGAAATCAATGTCACAGTTTCAATCATGATTGTATTGAGGAAATAGTTGCCTACTCGTCAAGTGAGGTTGCTTAACTCTATCATATGTTATAAAATATATAAAAACTCCATATTTGTCATTTTTATAGTCAGTATGTTGTTAACTGGGTTGTTTTTTTGTGTGCTGCGCTCATTTGTTTACAATTCTCCTGGAGAAGCAGCATGAGCCTCAGCAGTGCAACCTTGTTACCATTGATCAGTAATACATTTATTATTAACTGCTGATTGCAACTTAAAATGAATGTAATGAAATTAGAATAATCTCTCGTTTTAGTGATTCCCAAGTTATTTTTTTGTTATTGACGTTCTAATCAGGCTATACTCTGGTCGGGCAAGTAAAATTCTCTTTCAGGTAGGCCTATTGTATTTATATATAAATATATTAGGGATGTGACTGTGATAACATTTTCCCACCGGTTAATCGACGTGTGACACCGCTGAGGGCTTTTAAATCGCTAACTATAGTATACTATATACTAGTAAAATACAGACGTCCGCACAGACATTGATAATGGTGCGGAGTAGAGCGAGCATTTTCAATGTATTCCTATGGATGTAGGAATTAATTAAAACATTTTATTTATGTTTTTGTGTCCACTGTTCAACCGCAACCGCGTCACACACACACACACACACATTCCAGAATTGCAATCTTGACATCGCAGCCTGTTCATTATAGCCCTAATACAATATAATAATAAAAATAGTCAACCTAACATAAACGAATTACACTTCTCTGTTTAAATAGTCAGTAGTACAATTTGTACCATTCACAGTAAGCACCACTCCACTGTGATGTTTCCAAGCACATTTTTGCGCGTGTGAAGAGGATGATTTTTTCCATCGATATTGGAACACGAGTGAAGTACAAAGCCTATAATAAAGAATAGTTTAGCATCCAAATACATCGCAAATATTGAAACATTTTGATTCTAATCAGAGGGTTACGTGAGACCAACACTGCTTACTTTCGTTTTTATTTTTACATTAAATTTAAAGGATTTGTTGTGGAATATTTTGAGTGTATCATAAAATCAGAATAAGGTAAGACAAGTAATATTTTCTGTCTTATATATATGTATATACGTATATATAAATATATATATTATGGCAAGCCGTTCAGGAAATTATTATATTTATAATATGAAGTCTGAATATATAGAATGAATGTCTGAATATATAAAACGAATGTCTGAATATATATGGAATGAAAGTCTGAATATATATAGAATGAAAGTCTGAATATATAAAATGAAAGTCTGAATATATATATATAGAATGAAAGTCTGAATATATATAGAATGAAAGTCTGAATATATAGAATGAAAGTCTGAATATATAGAATGAATGTCTGAATATATAGAATGAAAGTCTGAATATATATATATAGAATGAAAGTCTCAATATATATATAGAATGAAAGTCTGAATGTATATATAGAATGAAAGTCTGAATATATAAAACGAATGTCTGAATATATGGAATGAAAATCTGATGTTATCAGCGCCATCTTGTGTTATTCATCTACTATTTTTTATACACATTTTGAACAATGAGCGAGTCCGCAGGAAATTTAGTAGCAGCAATTTTAAGTAACGATCATCTAATTAACACCCTGGCGAATGCGTGTACGGGCCAAAATACTGGCAACCATACTCAACATCGTTCTACTGATGAAGAAATGAATTCGCTATTTCATCGCGGAAGAGTGAATGCGGTGAATTTATAAGATTCATAAATTCCTTCGAGAATGATGCATAATGTTCTTTCAGCAACATTTTGTTGAACATGACTGCCCATAAGCACTAAGAATGTTGCAAGAATGGAAATATGATCCTCGAGATGACGTGATGTAGACTCCAAATTGTTTATGTTGTTTGGAGTATGACCAACTGTTGCAACACTGCAAAAAATGCTGTTCTTACTTAGTATTTTTGTGTTGTTTCCAGTCCAAAAATCTAAAAATTCTTAAATCAAGAAGTATTTACTAGAGAAGTAAAACTACATAAGAAATTATTTTTTGTTTTCAGATAAACAGTAAGTAACTTAAGTAATTTTTGCTTAAAACAAGCTAAATTATCTGCCAGTGCAGTAAGAAAAAAAAACTTAATTCAAAAAAACTTAATAAAAACATAATCTTAAAACAAGATTATTTTCCTTACTGCACTGGCAGATAATTTAGCTTGTTTTAAGCAAAAATCACTTAAGATACTTTCTGTTTATCTGAAAACAAAATAGAATTTCTTATGTAGTTTTACTTCTCTAGTAAATGCTTCTTGATTTAAGAATTTTTAGATTTTTGGACTGGAAACAACACAAAAATACTAAGTAAGAACAGCATTTTTTGCAGTAGCTCACCAAAGTATTGGAAAATTTCAGGGAATGACATTTTTAAATGAATCACAATTCAAAAGGCTAAAACAAGCTACACATTATTCAGTGAGAATTGTCAAATGTACACTTTCTTTTCACATATTCACACTTTCACATACATTTAGACTTTCATTCTATATATATTCAGACTTTCATTCTATATATTCAGACTTTCATTCTATATATATATATATGCAGAATTTCATTCTATATATTCAGACATTCATTTTATATATATTCAGACTTTCATTTTATATATTCAGACATTCATTCTATATATTCAGACTTTCATTCTATATATATTCAGACTTTCATTCTATATCTTTCATTCTATATATATTCAGACTTTCATTCCATATATATTCAGACATTCGTTTTATATATTCAGACTTTCATTCTATATATTCAGACTTCATATTATAAATATAATTATTTCCTGAACGGCTTGCCATAGTATATGTATGTATATATATGTATGTATGTATATATATATATATATATATATATATATATATGTGTGTATATATATATATATGTGTATATATATATATATATGTATATATATATGTATATGTATGTATATATGTATGTATATATGTATGTATATATATATATATACTGTATGTATATATATATGTATATATATATTATGTTAGACCTATCACTTCTGCCACTAAAGATTGCTTTATTAATAAACTTCCTGATCAGTTCATCATCTCCGCATCCCAGATAGCTTAGAAAAACTCGATATTGCGACAGAAACTTTTAACTCTCTCTTTTCCAGCACTTTAGACACAGTTGCTCCGTTGCGCTTAAAGAAGATTAAAGAAAATAGTCCAACGCCGTGGTACAACGAGCACACTCGGGCCCTAAAAGGGTCATGAAACCCCCCTCTTTCAGCTCAAGTCTAGCTCACAATCTTTTTGAAAAATGCAACTTAAATGGGCGTGGATGGCCGAGAAGGGAGGGGAGTGGGTGTGGTATGGCACGGCAGGGGAGGCGGGGGAAACTGTCATCGCCAGTGGCCAATGCATATCAACTGTCACTAAAAATCTGTGGTAAAACGTGAGGAAATGCTAGATTTTTTTTATAGCTGGCAAAGTTAGTCTAATGAAATACACTGACACCTTATTTTTGTCCTTTCAAAAGTAACTGAATGCCCTGCTACATATATTAGCCTACAGTAATCGTAATTGTATTTAAAACATATAAATGTACATGTATATGTATAATCATGTCATTATAAAACATATATTTGTTTATATACACATTATAAATGCATATATTTGAAAATAATAAATTTTCCGCTTAAAAAAAAAAAACGTTCCGTACATAGCCTAGATCTACGCGCCCCCTAAACCCACATAATAAAGATGGCCAGTGACATAGAAATCCATACAAGTTCCATACAATTGAGGTATTATCGAAATATCATAACTTTAATAACGGGTGATTATTTAACAAAAGGCAAGTAAAACGGTCAGGGTTACATTTTAGACACACACACACACACACACCTCTTAAGCGATAGAAAAGTCCTCGGGACCGCATCACTCGCAAGACGCAACCTGCATTGCTGTACAAGGCCAAAGTCCACCATTCTCCAGTTGAATGGTTGCTACACACACATAGTTTAGATGTGTCTAGCCCTGGCAGCATCGCGGGGAACGGTGCACTGGAACTTTTGCACCACGAAAACAGATGTGCGTCCCATCATTGCCTCTCTCATCTACTACGCGATATCACAGTTTGACATGTCTGTCATTGGAAAAGTTCCACGTGGTGTCATGAATAACTAAGAGCAAGTGTCTTCTCATTGGATAAGAAAACTCAGTCACAGGAATAATTATGAGACACCGATGAGTCATCAAAGTACTATAGTGCTCTGCCACGTCACAGCCCGTGACGTGGGCACGATGAAGATTTTAAACCCGGAAGATGAAAATAGCGGAAAAAAACTAAAATTTAACCATTTTCCCCCTACTATTAAATCTAACAGATGCTAACATTGTCTTCAATGGTGTTCAACACACATAAATCTCAGAAATTTTGGTGACCCTTTAAGAGAGCAGCCAGAAAAATGGAGCGCAACTGGAAGAAAACAAAACTAGAGGTATTTCGCATTCCATGGAAAGAGAGCTTGATTGCTCGAGACCTTAAAAGCTGCTAGATCTGCTTATTTTTCACCCCTATTAGAAGAAAATAAACAAAACCCTAGGTATTTATTTGAAACAGTGGCTAAACTAACGAAAAATAAAGCTTCAAGCCCAGAAGTTTCCAAGCAGCACAGCAGTAATGACTTTATGAACTTCTTCACTTATAGGTCATAGATCCTCTTCTTAATATCATTAATTCATCTTTGTCATTAGGATACATATCAAAAACTTTTAAGCTGGCTATGATTAAACCGCTTGTTAATGTGGCCAGAGGTATAAATACAGCATGTTTTTAATGTGTGTTAAAACAGGGTATGGCCCCTTTAAGAGATCACCGATCTCTGCTCGCGAGATTTCCTGTTTGCATGTGCGTGAACAGAACAGCCATTTTTGTCATAATCCGATGTAGCAGCCGAGTGCAATGTCGTTGTGTTGGCATCGGGAAGATTTATTATGAAGTGATGCTGTCTTTCTGGATGAGATCGGATCGTGTGTGATCCACGTGAACCTCGTGTCAGGTGATAGTGGAAATTTCCAGTCACTACCGTATTCTTTACTGTGTCAGTACCTCATTTTTTTTTTGACCATTTTTGTATAAGGATTAGGCATTTTGGTGAAGTAAAAAAAAAGCTTTATTTAAGTGTTCTTTTGGTCTTTGTCTATACAGCCTGATCAAGTAGGAGATATTTTTGGTCGTGTTCACTCCAAAGTAAATTATTTGGGAGTGTTTGTCTTGTACTGGTGTTCAACCAGTGTTCGTCTGTTGGTAATCGAAGTTTTTTTTGTTTTGTTTTTTGTTACATTGGAACCAGTGAAACATCACGTTATTATTCTTTTTGTAAGTCTACAGTGTTATTTCACTGTGTAACTCTTTGAGTAATAATTTGAATTTAGTAATTTTTCTTACTTCCTATTTTCTTGCATTTTATTGCCTTTTAGTTATTTATTTTTTGCTCAGCTGTGTTCCCGCCGACCGCTGTAACTTCTTTTAAGGAAATCAACAGCAGTCAGATAAAACCCCTATACAAACAAATTAATCTGTGCCGTGTGTGTTTCTTTCTCCTGACCACCCGGTTACATTTTTGGTACCAGGAGTGGGGTCATCTGACGGTCGGGAGCAGTATAGAGTCGAGCGTATTTTTGTTTTTTTTATACGGTAGTGGCTGGTACTTGAGTTGCAGGACTCGCAGACGGAGTGGTCAACTGTGCAGTGTTCGTCCAGCTGCTGGAGACGTCGGCCGAGGGTTTTGAGGCCAAGGGATGGGTAGCTGGAGGAAGAGGAGACATCGCTGTCTGCTGCTGAACTATAAGTGTGGCTGCGGATCGGGAGCCAGTGACGGGTCTTCTGCAGAAGAGGAAGAAAGTGTTAGATACACATTACAGACAGCATATCCTTTGAACTGAGAAACAAAGAGCATTTAACAAGGACTTTGTGCTGGTGAAAGGACTGTGAAAAGACTTTTAAAATTTCATCAACATGTTACAGCCAGAGGAAGAGGCTGCGGGAGTACATGGTGTGGCTAATGCAGGGGGAGCGGGTAGTGTGCAAGAACAGATACAAGAACTCAGTAGAAAGCATGCTGAAGCTATGGCAGCTATTGCCAACCTGAGTAGAGAACCAACTAGGTCCTATGTGTATGTGCCCAGAGAAAGTCACATTCAGCCCTTTAGTGGCGAACTTGGCAAAGATGGTAGAAATGTGGATGAGTTTATTGAAGAGGTGGAAAGAGTACTGCTTGTAAGAAACCAGACACCTGAAGATCAAGCTGATTTTGTTCTTTCCCTGCTTAAAGGTGCTGCTGTAGAAGAGGTTAGGTTAAGGCAAGGAGGGGAGCCTCCACGAACAGAGGACATCTTTTTGTATTTGAGAGCGGCCTTTAGAGAAAAACGTAGTCCGGCCCAGCTATTACAGACATTCTATACTCGTAAACAGCTGGAGGGTGAAGACCTCCGTACATACTCTCATGCCCTTTCACAGATATTGAATACTGTTTTAAAGCAGTCTTCTAATGCCATTGCCAATGCTAATGTTGCTCTACGAGACCAGTTTATTGAGGGAGTTAGGGATGTAGCACTCCGAAGGGAACTTTGTAAGTTGGTAAGGGACAAGCCACAGTGCACTTTGATTGAAGTCAGGGATGAAGCATTAATGTGGTCTCTTGAAGATACCAAATTACGTGCTAGTAAGGTAGCCAGTAATTGTAGTGTAAGCTCTGAGACTACAGAAGCTCAGTGTGCGGCTATGGTGATGCCTGTAGCAAGCCCTGTCACTCTTGATGATGTTCTGAAAGTAGTAGCAGAGCATGGCAAAACCATAGGGGAGTTAACTCAAGCTGTTCAGAGGCTGACTCTACACTGTCCTAAGCCAGAATCTTTAAATCGTCCTAAATCTACAATGCAGCCTAGATTTTCTGATGACGGCCAACCTATTTGCTTTAAGTGTAATGGTGTTGGGCACATAGCGAGAAATTGTGTGAGAAAAAACAAACCAGCTGTCAAGGACGATGAGTCATCCTCCTTACAGCAGGGAAATGCACACCCTCGGTCGCTATGAGCCAGGCGATGCGAGGGCAAGCTATTGGCTCAACCTACCTTGACTCAAATCGTGATAGATTACTCCGACATGCTGTGGGAAGGTGTCCAGTAGTTGACCTGAAAATTGGAAGTGTGAATGTGTCATGTCTACTTGACACGGGGAGCCAAGTCAGTACAATTACTGAGCACTTCTTTAAAGAGCACTTGGCAGGTGAAGATAAAGATATGCTTCCCACATCCGGTTGGTTAAGAATTACTGCCGCTAATGGGTTGGACATCCCGTATTTGGGTTATCTTGAACTACCAGTTGAAACTATGGGTATTAACCTGCCGGAGTGTGGATTCCTGGTTGTCGAAAGAGATGGACGAAATTCTTCTGCGGTGCCAGCACTTATCGGCATGAATATCATAAGTAGGTGTAGACAGTTAGTGCATGCTGAGTTTGATACTACTTTAGGTGGGGAGTTAGAGTCTGACTGGAGAGAAGTTTTCCAGCAGATGCAAAGTGTCAGTCGAGCTAAGAAACAGATTGTCGCACATGTAGCTGGAAAAGAGACAGTGCATATTCCTGCTTGGTCAATGTCGACCTTGATAGTCAAAGGAAGGGGGAATAGCTGTCCAGGGGGCTATTCCAACCTGTTGTTGGAACCAGGGAAGTTTCCCCTCCCTCAGGGTTTGATAGTGGTACCCTCTCTTGTTTCCACTACAACATCGTTATTTCCAATACGAGTTGTGAATCTCTCCACAGAGGATATATGGCTGCAGCCTCGTACCAGGCTAGGTATTCTCTCTCCTGTTGAATCCTTACGTTCTGGAGAGGGTTGTGAAGTAAAGTTCCAGCGGGTTGAGGCTGGGGTGGAGGAGATTACAGTAAGCACAGACGAGAGGCGAGTGGTGACAGAGGGCTTACCAGACTTCCTTAATAGGTTGTGTTTGGGTGGAACTGCCGAGCAGCAGGCCGAGCTTAAAGCTTTGTTACTGAGGTATGTGGATGTGTTTGCATTAAGTGATGAGGAATTAGGGTTTTCTGACAAAGCACAACACGAGATCCATTTGGTAGATGATGTACCGATTACACAACCCTACCGTCGCATTCCACCAACCCAGTATAGTGAAGTCAGGGAGCATATTACTAAGCTGCTCCAGAAGGGGGTAATTAAGCCTAGCAGTAGTGCTTATGCGTCACCCATAGTACTTGTACGGAAAACTGATGGGAACTTGAGATTGTGCGTGGACTACAGGCGCTTAAACGCGAAGACAAAGCGAGATGCTTTCCCCTTGCCTCGCATCGATGAGAGTTTTGATGCGTTACAAGGTGCGAAATTCTTTTCAACCGTTGATTTGGCTAGCGGATACCATCAGATAGCCGTGAGGGAGCAAGACCAACCAAAAACTGCGTTCACCACCCCGTTTGGCATATTCGAATACTCCCGTATGCCCTTTGGGGTCTGTAACGGACCGTCCACATTCCAACGCCTCATGCAATCCATAATGGGAGATTTGATATTTCAAACTATACTGGTCTATTTGGACGATATTCTGGTTTATGCATCTACTTTCCAGGAACATCTAAAGAGGCTGGAAGTGGTTTTCAGTAGGTTAAGGGAGGCTGGACTCAAGGTTAAGCCTGATAAGTGTAGTTTTCTCCAAGAACAGGTCAAGTTCCTGGGTCATCATATCTCTGCTCAAGGGATTGGCACTGATCCAGGAAAGGTAGAGGCTGTGAGGAAATGGAAGACGCCAAGTACAGTGAAAGAACTAAGGTCCTTTTTAGGATTCTGTAGTTATTACAGGAAATTTATTGAAGGGTTTTCTAAAATTGCAGGTCCCCTTCATGACCTGGTGAACTTTTGTCTGAGACAACAGAGTATGGTGAAGAGACCTGAGTTTTGTTCACTTTGGACAGAGGAGTGTTGCACAGCCTTCGAACTGTTAAAGGAGAATCTTACTACGGCCCCAGTCTTAGGTTTTGCAGATTTCTCTCTTCCATTCGTAGTTGAGACGGATGCTAGCAAGGACGGTTTAGGTGCTGTCCTTTACCAACAGCAAGGTGACTCTAGGAGAGTGATCGCCTATGCAAGTCGTCGGCTACGTAATGCGGAGAAAAATGACAGGCATTATAGTAGTATGAAGCTTGAACTGCTAGCTCTCAAGTGGGCTGTCTCAGAAAAATTTAGGGGGTACCTGTTGGGTGCGAGATTTGTGGTCGTCACGGATAACAACCCGTTGTGTCATCTGAAGACAGCGAAGTTGGGTGCCATCGAGCAAAGATGGGTGGCTCAATTAGCTGTTTTTGATTTTGAGGTCAAGTACCGCCCTGGACGGCATAATGTCGCAGCAGACGCCCTCTCGAGGCACCCGTTGGCAGGGGAGCCTGACAGTCCTGAAGAGTTGGATGACTGTGTTGCCATTTGTAACGTGGTCAACAAGGGTACACTTTTAGACCCTGAGTTGTTGATGGTGGGTGACCAGTGCTGTAAGGTTAGACAGATCCGTGCACAGGAGGGTAGTCCCGGGAAAAGTGACATCCAGGAATGTATGTTTGCTCTTCCAGGTTACACCAAGGCTCAGTTAAAAGAATTTCAGCTAAGTGACCCTGTTTTGGGCTCCTTCAATGAGTTTTGGGGTAGTCAGAGAAAGCCCACGAATCTAGAGAGAAGCAACCTACCTAGGCCTGTGTTGTCACTGCTGAAACAGTGGAAATATATCCAAGTGATGGATGGGCTGTATTACAGGGTAGTGAATGACCTTCGCTTGGGTGAGTGCAAACAGTTGCTTCTGCCAGCCTGTTTAAAAGAACAAGTCCTGAGCAGTGTCCATGATAAGATGGGACATCAAGGTATTGAGCGTACACTCGACCTGTTGAGACAACGTTGCTTCTGGGTCGGCATGTACAAGGATGTTGAGAGGTGGATTAAAAGGTGTCACAGGTGCATTTTAACCAAAATGCCACAGCCGCGAATCCGTCCACCTATGAAGCCATTTTTAGCATCCAGACCGCTGGAAGTGGTGGCCGTGGATTATACTGTGCTTGAACCTGCCACGGATGGTCGCGAAAATGTGTTGATTGTCACCGACGTATTTACTAAATTTACACAGGCGTTCCCCACCAGAGACCAGAGAGCTGATACTACAGCGAAGATACTGCTGAAGGAGTGGTTCATGAAATACGGGGTACCAGAGAGGCTGCATTCTGATCAGGGAAGGAATTTCGAGAGTGAGGTGGTGGCTGAGTTATGTCGCTTGTATGGAGTAAAGAAAACGCGTACAACCCCTTACCATCCGCAAGGCAACGCTCAGTGCGAGCGGTTTAACAGAACGCTCCATGAGTTGTTAAGAACGCTTTCTCCAGAAAAGAAAAGGCGATGGCCCGAACACCTTCCTGAGCTGATCTATGCATATAATGCAGGGGTCACCAAACTTTTTTCTCTGGGGGCCACATTATCATTCCTGACTGTGATGGGGGGCCGGGTCCAGGTCAGCTATATAACATAGAATTGTATGACCCAGACCAAAATGACCACCAGCAGGCCTCATTGTGTAGTAGAGATTAGTAGCCTGGCACAGCCATCCCCACTACTATATCCCCACTACTATATCAACACTTGATTCCTGGCACATATTTGTTTATCTTTACTAGTGGTTTGCAAAAGTTGTAATCGAGTCTTCACACTTTGTTTTAATTAAAGTTATTCTTCACAAATAATCGTTGGTCCACTATTCTTTGAAAACTCTGCACTCTCTTTTAGGCGTGGAACGGTACAGAAGTCACGGTTCGGTTCATACCTCGGTTAAGACATCACGGTTCGGTACGAGTTCGGTACAATGGAGGGAAAAGCAAAACAAAAATGCAGAAGGCTTGTGCATGTCTCAGGCTGGACCACCAAAAGAAAAATAAATGTATTAAACCTTGTATTTAAAAAAAAAAAAAGTTTTATTAATAAAGTAAAGGCATAGAACCAGTTTATTTGTTGTGCACTGACAATAGTTTTATATAATTAGTTCATTAATAAAAATACCTTGATATTTTTGGTAATTGTACCTGAATGAATTGAAAATTAATCTGCTACGTTTCATGTTTTTATGTTTCCACTGTTCGATCGCGGCCGAGCCTCACACACACACACACACACACACACACACACACACACACACACACACACCGATCGCGGCCGCGCCTCACACACACACACACACACACACACAAATATAAGTAAACACTTTACGAGTTTTCGATCGCACCCACACCTCTCTCTCAACATATTCCAGCATAGCAATATTTACATCGCAGCCTGCTTCAGAAGTAAGGCGGAGCTACAGATTAGGTGTCCCTAAAGAATCCGCGTATCTAACAGTAGTTCCGCATTACATTAATTAAATTGCACGCGAGTTTTATTTATTTTTATACCGTGTATTCTCCGTGTAAATGTATGCACCAAACCGTGACGCCCATACCATGACGTACCGTCCATGACGACTTTTGGGGATTGCCTCATAGGACCGGTTCAAGTAGTGGGGGGCAGAGGGGCTGGGGGGCCAGTCAAAGGGGGGTGGCGGGCCTGAGTCGGCCCGCGGGCCTTAGTTTGGTGACCCCTGATATAATGTAACCCCACATGCTACAACTGGGTATTCACCTTATTTCTTGTTGTTTGGTGTAGAACCACGCCTTCCAGTAGATGCTCTCCTGGGTGAGGAACATCCTGTAAATAGAGGGCAAGATTGGTTAGCAATTCACCAGAGCCGACTCAGGGAAGCTCATGAAAAGGCGAGAGCATTTGCAGAGCAGAAAGCGGCAGAGAGATTGGCTCCATTTAATGACAAGGTTTACTGTCCATCTGTTGGTGTTGGGCAGACAGTGTACTTGCGCCACCGCCCTGTAGGTAGACACAAGATACAGGATTCCTGGGCTCCAGTTGTGTACCGGGTAGTAGAGGTACAAGGTACCACATATACGGTTGAGCCTGTAGAGGGAGGTCCTCAAAAACGCGTCCACAGAGTTGATTTGCGACCATGCGAGAGACCTGTGGCTGAAACAGCAGAGGCAGTGAGTAGAGTGACAGCTCCAGTAGCTAAGTTTCCCTCTGATTCAGTGGAAGCTGAACCTGTTGATCCAGAGTGTGTAATACTGGAAGAGGTTACTTTGCCTCACATAGAAGAGATGAGAGATGTGGAACTGGAAGTCTCTGGTTCAGCAGAGGAAACGTTAGCAGTGGGACCTGATTGTGTTTTGGAGAATGAGGGACAGCTACCCTTGGAGTTAGAGCACACGGGGGAAGAGGGTATTGTTCTTGTTGCAGATAGACCTGTGGTAAGGAAACCGGTCCCTGCACCAAGAAGGACTAGCCGTGTCAATGCTGGTGTGCATCCAAACCCATTTAATGAACCCAGGTCGGTTTGTAATTCTGTCTCGATCAGCCCTGAAGTCTTTTCCCAGGTTTTGACCAGCCTTGGTAGTGTTTTTTTTAGGGAAGCAGTAAATGAGGTAAGGAACCAGCAATGAATGTCATTGAGGACAATGATGGGTTTCAGCAGGGGAGAATGTGGCCAGAGGTATAAATACAGCATGTTTTTAATGTGTGTTAAAACAGGGTATGGCCCCTTTAAGAGATCACCGATCTCTGCTCGCGAGATTTCCTGTTTGCATGTGCGTGAACAGAACAGCCATTTTTGTCATAATCCGATGTAGCAGCCGAGTGCAATGTCGTTGTGTTGGCATCGGGAAGATTTATTATGAAGTGATGCTGTCTTTCTGGATGAGATCGGATCGTGTGTGATCCACGTGAACCTCGTGTCAGGTGATAGTGGAAATTTCCAGTCACTACCGTATTCTTTACTGTGTCAGTACCTCATTTTTTTTTTGACCATTTTTGTATAAGGATTAGGCATTTTGGTGAAGTAAAAAAAAGCTTTATTTAAGTGTTCTTTTGGACTTTGTCTATACAGCCTGATCAAGTAGGAGATATTTTTGGTCGTGTTCACTCCAAAGTAAATTATTTGGGAGTGTTTGTCTTGTACTGGTGTTCAACCAGTGTTCGTCTGTTGGTAATCGAAGTTTTTTTTGTTTTGTTTTTTGTTACATTGGAACCAGTGAAACATCACGTTATTATTCTTTTTGTAAGTCTACAGTGTTATTTCACTGTGTAACTCTTTGAGTAATAATTTGAATTTAGTAATTTTTCTTACTTCCTATTTTCTTGCATTTTATTGCCTTTTAGTTATTTATTTTTTGCTCAGCTGTGTTCCCGCCGACCGCTGTAACTTCTTTTAAGGAAATCAACAGCAGTCAGATAAAACCCCTATACAAACAAATTAATCTGTGCCGTGTGTGTTTCTTTCTCCTGACCACCCGGTTACATTTTAAAAACGCAACTTATCGCAAAACGATCGTACAGAATTAGTCAATTACAGGCCGATCTCGAATCTACCTTTTCTGTCAAAGATACTAGAAAAGGCGGTATTCTCACAACTATGTTCCTTTTTAGAAAGAAATGATATCTGCAAGGATTTTCAGTCAGGATTTAGACCGTACTATAGTACTGAGACTGCTCTCATTAGAGTTACAAATGATTTGCTCTTATCATCCGATCGTGGTTGTATCTCTCTATTAGTGTTACTCGATCTTAGTGCTGCATTTGATACTATTGACCACAACATTCTTTTAAATAGACTTGAAAATGATGTTGGCATTAGTGGAATTGCATTAACATGGTTTAAATCATACTTATCTGACCGTTATCAGTTTGTAGCAGTAAATTAAGAGATGTCTCATCGATCACAAGGTCAGTATGGCGTACCACAAGGCTCAGTACTAGGACCATTGCTTTTCACTCTGTGCATGCTACCCTTGGGAGATATCATTAAGTAGTATGGAATTAATTTTCACTGTTATGCTGATGATACTCAGCTCTATATTTCTTCACGCCCTGACGAAACTTACCAATTCCCAAAATTAACGGAATGCATAGGTGATATAAAAAATTGGATGACTAGTAATTTCCTACTACTTAATTCTGAAAAAACAGAGATTCTAATTATTGGACAAAAAACTTCCTCACGTAATAATCTAGAATACTGTCTAACACTTGATGGCTGCTCTGTCAAGTCATCGGTTAGGAACCTGGGTGTGCTCTTTGATACCAATCTTTCATTTAAAAGTCACGTGTCTGGGATCTGTAAAACCGCATTTTTCCATCTTAAAAATATATCTAAATTACGTCATATGCTCTCATTGACAAATGCGGAACAATTAGTCCATGCCTTCGTGACATCAAGGCTAGATTATTGTAATGCTATTATGGGTGGTTGCCCTGCACACTTAATAAACAAATTGCAGCTGGTCCAAAACACAGCAGCTAGAGTTCTTACCAGAACCAGAAAGTATGACCATATTAGCCCGGTTCTGTCAACACTGCACTGGCTCCCTATTAAACATCGTATACATTTTTAAATATTGCTGATTATTTACAATGCACTAAACGGTTTAGCTCCGCAGTACTTGAGCGAGCTCTTAACGCATTATAGTCCTTCACGTCTATTGCGATCTCAAAATTCCGGCCAGTTGATAATACCTAGAATATCAAAATCAACTGCTGGCAGTAGATCCTTTTCCTATTTAGCACCAAAACTTTGGAACAATCTTCCTAACATTGTCCGGGAAGCAGACACACTCTGTCAGTTCAAAGCTAGACTAAAAACACATCTCTTTGACCTAGCATACACATAACACATTATAGACTTTTAAAATTCAATGTTAGGCTGCATAGATTAGGTCAGCCGGAACTGGGAACACTTCCCATAAATCCTGATGTACTCGTTACATCATAAGAAGAATGGCGTCTACGCTAATATTAGTCTCTCTGTTTATCCCGAGGTTTACCGCAGTCCGCCGGATCCAGGCTGTATCCAGATCTGATGAAGGACCTGCGCCTGGACAACAGTGCGGTCCTGAAATGTCAGCTAGGCTCTTCCCTGTGAAGGCCTCCCTCCCCTCCCTATACCTATCTACAGATAAAGCGTTGTCGGGATAATTCCGGTTTGCGTGGCTACGTAGAAGCGATAAAAAAATTCTGTATTATAAATTTTAAGGCCAGACAAGTAGTATGTTGAGGGTTGATTTGTAGGGAAGGACTACACACCTTCGCACATATATTCAAACGCACATACCTATAGACTGAACTCGTAATACGCATGTGCACGCCATCGGCGTTCTCACTGGTTCGCGTTTTTGAAGTTTGCGCAGAAAGAACTTAAAGAGTTTTCTGTTAAACTGTGTCGTGTTAGCGGCCCCTAAGTTAATAACTAATGATCGTTGCGACGGAACTAACTTTAGCTGGACAATAACTTTATTCTAGAGCTGCTATAAAGCCAAAACACTTTACTTTAATTTCCTATTATCAATGTAAAGCTGCTTTGGAACAATCTACATTTTTAAAAGCGCTATATAAATGAAGATGACTTGATTTGACTTGACTTGACTTGACTAAAGAGAAGGCAAGTGCGTCTGTGAATCTCTGTGTCTGACACACACACTTGTGCGCACAGAAAGCAACTTCATACAGCGCTTGAACGGACAAAAACTCACAGAATTATGCCAAAATGCCCGCAGAGTATCCTCGCAAGCACAGTTAAATTAGTTAAATTAAGTCTTAAAAGAACATAAAGAGTTGTGAGGACATCGGATGCATGTCAGATCCGGATCCACATCATGTGCTTCAGGTCTTAAAGTGACAGCAGCCTAACAAACCCGCTGCTGTGATGTCTGTCATTAATGATAATCAAAGAACAAAAGAAAAAGAGAAAAATCACTCACTGCTCTTGACTTAATAACATTTGTAGCTTTAATAAGGATTGATCTATATTTAATTTATAATTTATGCAGTGAAGACTGTGAGGTGTTTGATTTTTTTTTTTTTAAATATATATCCTAAATATTAGACCTTCCTAAAAATCATAAAGCACTGTTTACATGGTTACATGGGTCAAAAACTATAAAAACAATAACTTTTAGTGCATTTTGACAGGGAAAGTAAAAATCTAAACTGGTCAGACTGGACCAATAGAAAAAATGTGCCCTGATATATTGAAGGGCATGTAAATGTAACATTTATTATAATGGGTTTAAATGAAGATCGGGCTATATCCGATTAGTTCCAAAGGTATCCTCAGAATTTGGCAAATGTGCTTTTTCTTTTCATGCTCCCTGGGCCTGGAACACTCTGCAAAATGTACTTAAACTACAGATATTGCCACCTCTGAGTACTCTTAAATGTCTTTTGCAAAATGTTTTAAAGGAGCCATGTAAGCGCTTTTCTTGATTTTACTTTTTGTTTTATATGAGTATTGTTTTTTATGGTTATCTCTGTGTGAAACTACGTGTGCTGCCGTCTTGACCAGGTCTCCCTGGTGGCCAAGAAGAGATAGTGATATCTCAATGAGATTTACCTGGTTAAATAAAGGATAAATAAATAAATATAAAGTTCACTTAAATTAAAAGTTGTTATATTATTTAAATCCTAATAAATGTTTAAAAAAAAATACAGATTTCAATTATACTGTAATGCTGAATGCCTATAATTCTGTCAGGACCACTATCGTCAAATACAATTGACAGTTAGCATACAGTTTGGATTGGCGGTATGGTTCTGTTCTGGGCGAGAACTCCGTGTGCATCCATGCAGCCTAGCATGGATAATAGCAGGGAGAGCAGCAATAACCCCCCTTAGGGTAAACAGAACAGAACCAACATGAATGTATTGCCGGTATCATTAATTAATTTTAATGTACAACATAATTAGAGAATTTTAGTCTGATTCAGGGGGAATCAGAATGCCAAATCCTGACTGACGAGAGGAGGAGTTGGAGGAAGTCATATTTAGTACCGTATCGTCCTGAAAATCCCTTTATATGCTGAAATGGTTCTTTGTGTTAGATTAGGGTTCTTTATTCCTGCCTTTTTGTTTTTCAAATCTGTAACTATCAAAGCCTCCTCATTACTGATTTTCTGGAGCTCAGCTATACAGCTACAGCTACTACACAGACTGTCAACATACTCTCAACAGGCAAATGATTTCTTTCTTAAAATGTCTTTAAATGTTATAGTATAAATTAAATAACTTAAAAAATGGTAACAATAATTTCCAACCAATCATGTCTTTTTGTGTGAGCAGCTTTGTTAAGTTAAGGATACTCATCTTCGACTTCCGGTTCCGGTTTGCATGGAGAAAGACGCTCGTGTCTAAAGCTCCGCGAATCCTCCAATAATTTAACGAACAATATCTGTAATTAGACATTTAACCCTTAAACTTGTTCAATATTGAGTCAACAATCAACTAGAACCCACAGCAATGCCAAAACTTCCGAAAAAAAACGACAAACAAAATGAAGAGACCGATGACCAGGGCAAGGCCGAGGGAAATGCTACAGAGCCGAGGCGAATTGGCGCTACTGCAGGTGCAACCCCTCCTAGTAATCAAGACATTATGGATGCGATAACAGCTTTAAATGTTTCCTTTAGCCAAAGATTCGACACGTTCACGCCAACAGTTAATGAGCTACGAGTTACACTGACAGATATCGCAGAAAGAGTCACGACAATTGAAGAGGCTACTACGAATCAGGAAACTCGTCTCACTAGTGTGGAAAAGCAGTGTGTGGAAGAATGTAAGAAACTCAGGGATAAATGTAATGATCTTGAATCTCGCTCCAGACGCAATAATATTCGGCTGGTAGGAGTTGCAGAGAAGGAAGAAAACGGCAGACCTACCGAATTTATTGCGGAGTTACTTCCAAAATTGCTGGGAGTGGAAAATTTCACCAAGCCTATCGTGATCAACCGGGCACACAGGGCACTGCGCAGACCAAGGGACGACCGTCCAAGAGCGTTTGTCATCAGGATACATCATTTCCAAACGAAGGAGTTAATAATGAAGCTGGCCAGAGAGAAATCTTTGGAGTATAAAGGAAAAAAGGTGCACATTTTCCCAGATCTGACGGCGGATGTGTTGAAACAGAGATATTGATTTGGCGAAATTAAGAAGAAATGCAAGAATCTTGGCATCAAGTACGGATTTCGGTTCCCATCTACACTTATCGTCACCGCGAAAGAAAGCGAGACCAAAACTTTTGAATCACCTGAGGACGCTGAAGCCTACTTGACTAGAGTCGTGGATAACTGGCCTGTGGACTAAAATGGAACGACCTTGACATTCTAAAGCAGACTTAAGCTAATTAAAATAAGACTATTTAAGGGTCAAAATAACATACGGACAATTTAGAGACTTGTTGTTTTGTACTATTGCAATGGAGGAGGATGGATTTTTAGCGCAATTTTCCACCGGACAAAATTGCGATTGTTAACTCATGATTTCTGTTCTGTCTGTGCGCACCAATCTTGCACTTCTATCTACTCCTCAACCAGACCACCTAGAGACTTCGGGTTTTCGGCATTATGTTAAGGAAGGTCTAATCTCGGGAACGCACAAAAAAAATCCAGGAAAAGATTTTGGATTTCCTGGAAATTCCAGAAAAAAATCCGTTTTTTGCAAATTTCTCGGCAACCATAATAGCTATCGAGTTGAAACAAATTGCAATCGATAGCTTCAAAAATTTACAATAATATTAGAAAAAAAGAATTGATCAAAAATCTTTCCTTTATGCTTCAAAAATTAATTAAAACTTTATATGAAGGGAAATAAGAAAAATATTGCCTTTTCACCTATAAAACTATTGTTCCACAGAAATACGTAAGGAAGGTATTCACAAGAGTCATGAGCACAATTAATTCCACTGAATTACGGCAAGAAATCAATGAAGGTATCGATCAAGATTTGGAGAAGGAGCAAGAATATATGACAAAACGACAAGAGGTTGTTGCAAAATAAATGGAAGAACGTTCAGCAAAGCGACAAAAGATGGCGACATCCACACCAACGGCTTCCTCATCAGGCGTATCTGATTTCTACGATGACTCGTGGCTTTCAGAGGATGTTTTGGCAAATATCTCGAAAGCAGAAGAAGAGTTTACAAAGTCACAAGCCAATAGTCAAGCAGAAAAGAAGGAAGAATCTGAAGAGGACAAAGCAGAAAAGGAAGCTGATACAGAGAAAATCGAGGATATTGAGTGAACACAAGATGTAAAAAATAATGAGCTAATAAAAAAAATGATGTTCAACTAGTCAAGTGATTGTGCCTTTTTTATTATCCATTGCTGATTTGATTTCAGAAAGTTCATTTGAATTTCAAGAGAAAGTTATATTCTCGAGCAACTTATTTTCTCTTTCATTTACTATCTCTTAGTGTTGTGATCCCATGACGTGAGAAAATTGCGCTAAAACACTCACTGAGTTTTTATTACTTGTTTATTTCTTTTCTCTCTCTGGGATACGTGAGTGATCCGGTAGTAACATGGACATGGCGGGGGTGGGGAGGGAGAAAGAGGGGGGTTCTTTTATGTATTCGTTTGTTCTGATTTTGGTTCTTGGGGTTAGTTTAAGTTCAGTTGAAAGGATTGGTGAATTCAAATTTGTCGGTTGTCAGAAAATACAGTTTTTTTTTTTTTTTTGTTACAAGTACTAAGATATGAATAGAACAGGTCGAGCACACTAAATTAAGGGGGGTCGCTATTATTTTGAGTAAACGGGTACCGTTCATACATAAACAGACGATTGCAGACAATAATGGTAGATATCTAATTGTTTGTGGAGAGATAAATTTAGTTCCTATTACTTTGGTTAACTTGTATGGTCCTAATTATGATGACCCATCCTTTTTCGAAAGGGTTTTAGACAAAATACCTGATGAGACATTATCCAATGTGATTATAGGGGGAGATTTTAATTGTATTATTGACCCAGTTAAGGATGCACAACCTAGTCGTACCACAAAAGGTAAATCTGCAGCTACTTTACATAGTTATTTAAAAAATCTCAACATGGTAGACATATGGCGATGTTTAAACCCATCAGCTCGAGAATATTCTTTTTATTCATCAGTGCATAAATCCTATTCCAGAATTGATTTCTTTATTATAGATTCCAATCTGTTAAAAATGGTAAAATCCACTCAATACCATAACAGATTAATATCAGATCATGCCCCATTAACACTGGATCTAAATTTAAAGTCAGAAAAAGGGAATTGGAGATTTGATAACTCCTTACTGAATGATACTACATTTTGTGATTACATAATAGAAAAAATTGGGTTCTTTCTTTCTGAAAATGATATTGGTAATGTGACAGACTCAGTACAATGGGACTCAATGAAAGCAGTTGTTAGGGGCGATATAATCTCATTTCAAATAAGGAAAAACAAAGAAGATAAAAAGAGATTAAATGAAATAGACAACCTAGTTACTGAATTAGAGGAATGTTATAAACTTAATTATTGTTCAACTACTTTAAAAAGAATTGTAGCATTAAGGAGTGAATATAACTCTATTCTTGCTAAAAAAATCACTAAACAGCTAAATCAGATTAAACAACGCCATTTCGAACTAGGTGAAAAACCTCATAAACAGCTAGCTCGACAGCTTAAGCAGTCCCAAGCATCAAGAACCATTCATAAGATTCGGACAGAGAGCGGAGAAATATTAACCGATCCCAAACGGATAAATGAACACTTTACAGAATTTTATAAAGAGGTATATACATCCAAAGGAAATATAGATACTAATGATATCAATCATTTCTTATCTAAGATAAATCTTCCCCGATTAAGTGAAGAAGCTGTTAAAAGGTTAGATGAGGAAATGACTTTAAACCAAATCAGCGAAGTGGTTAATAACCTCTCTAATAATAAATGTGCAGGCCCAGATGGGTTTAGTGCAGAATATTATAAAAAGTTTTGGGGGATTCTTGCCCCGATATTTCTCCGCATCATTAACCACTCGTTCTCCCAGTTGAAACTCCCCCACACATTGTACAAGGCTAATATAGTTTTAATACCTAAACCCGGACGGGATAAAATGAAGATGTCCTCATATCGCCCAGTTTCTCTTATTCCAATAGAGGCAAAAATTATTAGTAAGATATTAGCTAATAGATTGACACTAGGGCTGGGCGATATGGCCAAAATTTCATATCCCGATATAGCTCATTTGATATCCCGATAACGATATACATAACGATATAGCAATTTTTCTGTTAATTCAGTTCATGAATAGTCTACCGTAAATCCTCTAATATTGGCCTGTATTCCATTACCGGCCGGGTCTCTAACATTGGCCGGTCTCGCTGTTGGCGGAGGTAAATAATTATTAGAACCAACGTTTTTCTGGGCAGGCCACAACATTATGCTTGTGATAGTAACATGCAAATACCACAGGGGGGCAATGTTTGCTAACGAATCCAAGCCATAGCTACGGTAGCCTGGTCATGTCAATCACTTCGCTCTTGACTCGCACGTGACGTGAGACTTCAGTCACCGGTAGGCTAACGTTGTTTACCATGGCAGCCGCGGAGCCAAAGAGGATTTTTGGCGAAAATCTATTTTTTAACCCCCTGGGTTCGACAATCGCGCCGGCGCGATAGGTTTTTTTTCTTATAAGTGCAAAAGAGATTCAAAATATTCTGTTGACTTTGATCTTAATTACGGAGAGCGCACGCTATTCAAACGCAAATAATCTGAGGCGATCCACGCAAACCTGTGATCACCCACAATCAGTTGGATATGTTCACTTTCAGGTTCACCTCGTTTTCATTTCGAGGAGCAACGGATCCGGTTGAGGAATAGGTCAGTTCTATATTTGCTTTGTTCTAATCGCAATAGTGTCTGTACACGCAAAAAGACTGTTTAAATATGAATCGCGTTTCTCTCTGTGTGTGTGTGTGTGTGTGTGTGTGTGTGTGTGTGTGTGTGTGTGTGTGTGTGTGTGTGTGTGTGTGTGTGTGTGTGTGAATGAATGAATGAATGCACAGATGCGCGCTGTTGTGGAGCTACTAACGGGTTGGGTTGGCTGGTCATCTAGTTGAGAATTAACTTACCCTGGTCTGAACCGCGTCTACTACCGTCTTCCTCCATGTTTGTTTATGTATTGCAGCGTGCATGGGCATGCCGTGAGGTTAATTCTGCCGTAAAACGCCTTATCGTGGCGTAAACGATAGAGCCTTATATAAAACGATAGACATTTTCTATCGTCCAGACGATATATTTCGTCATATCGCCCAGCCCTAATTGACACGATATATATGTTCAATCATAAACCAGGATCAGACTGGATTTATGCCAAATCGGCACATACAGTCAAATCTGAGACGCCTTTATAATATAATATATACGAAGCATGTGACAAAAGCATGTTTGATCTCTTTAGACCCACAACGAGCATTTGACCAAATTGAATGGCCTTATATGTTAACTACTCTAAAAAGATTTGGATTTGGGGCTAAATTTATTCAATGGATCGGAATTCTATATGCTAAACCAGAAGCTTCGGTACTTACAAATTTGACACTGTCAGCCTCGTTTTCACTATACAGAGGAACACGTCAAGGCTGTCCCCTTTCCCCGTATTTATTTGCAATAGCGATGGAACCCTTGGCAGATAGTGTTAGACGGAATGTTGAAATCGCCCCCATTTTAATAAATGATAGACCCCAATATATATCTTTATATGCAGATGACGTGCTTTTGTATATATATCAAAGCCTGAAGTGTCCATTCCTCCTCTCTTGAATCTTTTAAATTCGTTTAACAAATTATCAGGTTTCACAATAAATTGGGATAAAAGTGAATTAATGCCTTTAACTTCGGATATCGACCTTTTTTTTTTAAACTCTATCCCATTTAAAATTGCTCACAATTCATTTAAACATTTGGGAATCACGATTACAAGGAGGGCAGATGCATTGCTCAAGGTGAATTGGCATATTAAGATGAATCAGCTAAAAGATAATATACAATTTTGGAAGACCTTACCTATGTCCATGGCAGGAAAGATCAACGCAATCAAAATGGTGACTCTCCCTCGATTTTTATATTTATTTACTTCCATTCCAGTTCTGATACCCGTCAAACTATTTTCAAAATTAGAGTCTATTATTATTTCATTTATATGGAATTATAAAGCTGTCAGAATATCCCAAAAACATCTGTGTAAATCAAAAGCAAAAGGAGGCTTTAGTCTTCCCGACTTTAGATGTTACTATTGGGCCGCTAATTTACAGTTCCTTTCCTGGTGGAGACAAACTCCAGAGAATATTGGGGAGATACCAGAATGGGTCTGGCTAGAAAGAACTTCATGTAGGAAGACATCTTTAGAAGCTTTGTTGAATAGTCCAGTAAAAGTTGAATCAAGGTCTTATAATGAGAATTTAATAATAAATAATTCCCTTAAAATATGGAAACGGATTAAATCATTTTTGGATCTTCCACATATATATTTGGACAGCCCAATTTGTAAAAATCATGCCTTCACTCCAGGCTTACATGATAAAGGTTTAATTGCCATAAGGGACTTGTATATTGATAATAAATTTGCTTCATTTTCTCAACTTAAATTAAAACATGATCTGTTATCTACAGATTTTTTCCGGTATTTACAAATCAGGGATTTTACAAGGAAACATTTCATAGGTTTTGAAAACATATCAATACACCAAATTCTTGAAAATGTAAGCGATCGTAGTCCAGTGGAACAAGGTGCTGTTTCTTTTTTTTTATGCTCTATTACTAGATAGGGTGAACACAAACACTGATCATATTAAGCAAGAATGGGAGAAGGAACTTGCTATAGAATTGTCTAGTGATTCATGGGAGGGTTTTCTTAATAAAATTCATGAATGTTCTATTAATGCTAGACATGCTGTGATCCAATTTAAAGTTGTCCACAGGCTTCATTATTCGAGGACCAAATTGCATAAGATTTACCCAAACGTATCCTCTACATGTACCAAATGTAAAATCGCAGAAGGTACGTTGTCTCATGCTTTCTGGTCATGTCAGAAAATCGCTGCGTCTAATATAAACGCTATGGGGATGCCTTCGGCATGCGTTATCTGAAGTCACTATACAACTATTCCAATCTGGATTGGTGTGCGTCATCGTGCGTCATGACGTTGCATGTGACGGTGACCCGGACGCTATATAAGGGTCACAGGAACAAGGAAATGACAGCTTCGAAAAAGGTTCAAAGCAGCTGTTCTCAGGGCGCCCCGAAGGTGGGGAGAGGGGACGCAGCGTCTCGTTCCCCTCTCTCGGGGAACCAGGGTTACATCCAGTAACCCGAGACGTTCCCCTTCGTTATGGGGAACTCCCGCTGCGTCTAATATAAACGCTACGGGGAACGAGTACCAGCTAGCCCCCACCAAGAACAGGCGCCCCTGGTGTGAAACATCTGGCACACTCAAGAGCACTAAAGCAAGGGAGAGTGAAAGATCCAACTGTTCTAAGAATTTTATTCTTTCTTGTTTGGTGTACAAAGGGAAGGTTGCATCAACAACCTCGATATTAAGGTCCAAGTATATAGGCCTGATTAATGACAGGCAGAACACTTAACTCCTAACACCTTTTTAGTGGATCATCTCTGGAAGCCTAAGAGGCTCTCTTGCTTACACCGCACATGCAACGAAGGATGAAGAGCCTGAGGAATTTTTAGAATAGCCTCCGGTACCTTGGTTACCGGGGAGAAATATCTCAAAGAAAGCTAACAAACTCCCATTTAATACCCTATATAGATATACTCTGCGGAGCCGAATAAAGGCTCTAAGCAATTTAATATGATAGCCTGCAGAGACAGGGTTCATCCAGATTTTGACGCAGCATACAGAGGCAGAAAGCACTCTGAAGGTGAGGATCATTTCTAAGGACAGGGAAGAATTTATAGAACCCACTGTACTAAGAATTTTATTCTTGTCTTTTTTGGTGTAAGAAAAAGGCTGAGTTAACAGCCTCAGAAGTGAGGTCCAATATATACATATGCCTAAAAAGGCAGGACACTGACTCCAAGGCACCATTAGTGGATAACCCTAAAAGCCTAGAAGGCTCTCCTGTCACACTTATAGCAACGAAGGATGAAGAGCCAGAGGAAATCATAAGATAGCCTCCGGTACCCTTATTGGTGACCGGGGAAATTTCCTACTAGAAAGCTAACAGATTTCCAAAATATGTAGATTTTCTTTTAATCTAACATATATACACGTATCCCGCAGAACCGACAGGGGCTTTTCTTTCCACAGACCTGTCAGCCTGCAAGGATAACAGGATTCATCCTAGAAGGCTACAGGGAAATATGGAGGTCATGGGACGACCCGGGTGGACCACCCTGAGAGCATACGGAGGCCGTAGGCGCCATAGCGGCTCTGAGCGTGGACGAGAGGTCCCGATTAGAGTATAGAAGAATCCCAGTACTGAAGCCATAGGGCAGTAAAAGGCTGGGTCCAGCTAACTCAATTAAAACTTCCTGAGCCGGGGAGTTCTGGAGGTAGCTGATCTGATGACCTCGGCCACCAGATCACCCTATTCGAGAAGGCCAGTGTGGTTTTTCGAGAATAAGATCTACTCAAAATCCTCTGACCCTCTCCAGAACTCCAGGGAGTAGAACGACCGGGGGAAAAGGCGTACAGACGTTGCCTTGGCCACGTCTGTACCATGGCCTCCAGACCCAACGGGGCTGGATGCGAGAGAGAGAACCAGAGCGGGCAATGAGAATTCTCATGAGAAGCGAATAAATCTACCTCCGCCTGGCCGAACTTCTCCCATATAAGCTCCACCACCTCGGGGTGGAGCCTCCATTCCCCTGGCCTGGGCCCCTGCCTCGACAGGGTGTCTGCTCCCACATTATCAACCACAGGTATATACATAGCCCTCACAGAGAGAAATTTGTCCTTAGACAAAAATAGAATATGATGGGCCAATTTGCACAGAGGACGAGACCTCAAGCCCCCCTGATGGTTGATATAGAAAACCACCGATATATTATCAGACATAATAAGGACCTGATGGCCTCTGAGGTCTGGAGGGAAATGCCTGAGGGCAAAGAATACTGCCAGCATCTCCAGGCAACTGATGTGCCATGAGAGGTGATGGTCCTTCCAGACCCCGCGGGTGTACCGGCCCTCCATGACCGCACCCCAGCCCCTGCGGGAAGCATCCGTGGTCAGAATTTTTCTGGGACACGAAGCTCCAAGCACCTGGCCTTGGGACAGGAACCGTATGTCTTTCCATATGACTAGAGAACGAAGGTACCTGGACGTAACTCTAATCATACGGAAGGGGTTGCCCCTTGGGGAAAACCCCCTGGTCCCGAGCCACCACTGTAGGGCCCCATAAGGCCCAAAATTCCTTGAAAATGTTTGACAGTGATGGCCTGGCCTAACCTGATAGCTCTAACTGCAGCCACGATACTTTAAATACGTGGCTGGGTCAAGTGAACTTGCATAGATTGCGAGTCCCACTCAGCTCCAAGAAATTTTATTCTTTGAAGAGGAGACAGAGAACTTTTCTTGACATTGAGCCTTAGCCCCAAGCACTGAAGATGACGCAAAACAACATCTCGATGTTGGATTGCTAGCGTCTCTGGTTCTGCCAGAATAAGCCAGTCATCTAATAATTTAGGATGCGGTTCCCCTGAAGTCTCAGTGGAGCAAGGGCAGCATCCATACAGAAAGTGCAAGGGGATAGAGTTAGGCCGAAAGGAAGAACCCTATATTGGTAAGCTTTTCCCCCCAAAAGTGAACCTAAGGAACTTCCTATGATAATGGATGATGAAGTTATGAAAATAAGCATCCATGAGATCTATTGTCACAAACCAGTCTTCAGATCTGATTTGCTGAATGATACTGGGTATAGTGAGCATATTGAAACTAAATCTCCTCAAAGATTTCTTCAATACTCTAAGATCTACAATAGGATGAAGTCCACCATCCTTTTTCGGAACAATGAAGTAACGGCTGTAAAAACCTGAATCCCTCTCCTGATTAGGGGCAATTTCTATTGCTTTTGCTAAAAGAGATTCAACTTCATTTTCCATCACCTGGCGCTGATGTGAGAAAACCAGTGTGTGAAATACCCCGTTAAAATCGGGTGGTCTTACTTTAAACTGGATTCTATATCCTTTAACTATACCCAGGGTCCATTTAGATATATTCGGAAGGCCTGACCAGGCGTCTAAACAATCTACAAGAGGAATCAATTTCTCTGGGTTAGTCTCAGGTGATATAATGTGCTTATCGGTGGTCTGAAGCAGTTTACTGGCAGGACGTAACCGATGAATAATCTAATAAGGAGATCAGTCCCTCGAGACTGACCTCAGGTTTTGAGATTCGGTGACCTGAAGCGATAGACCGGCAGGAACTAACCGAAAATAATATGAAGTGCCCATAAGGGTCCGCGTTTTTACGCCAGGACCTCATAGTTTATTTATTTATTTTTCTTAGCCCGAAAGGCAGTCCTCAGACCTGACTTCGGGGCTTTTTTTTTTTTTTTTTTTTTTTATGAGAACGTCTCCTCTGACCCCGAGCCCTGTACAGGGGGAAGGGGAGGGGAAGAGGTGACTTCCCAGAATATGAGGAGCTGGTGACTGTCCCCGGGGGACCTGGACTACCATATGTAGGTATGCATTTTTTTTTTTTTTTGACATGCCGCCATATAAGCCTTCCCTACCAAATTCGAGATAATATTTATATTAGCTCCACTTTAATTTTAGAGGGACGTGTCTGAGTCATCAGAGGTAATACGATATCTGGGAGAAATATTCTTCTACCCCCTGCATCATTAAATTCCCCTTTAATTTTCTTCTTCAATTATTCCACAATCTCAGTACCTCAATATGGAGATCGTTTGAAAAAGGAAGACTCTGACACAAGGATTTTGACTGGGTTTGCAGGAAGCACTCTTTTTAGACGCTTCCTTCTTATTAAATTACCAAACATTTAATTTCATTACAGCCCCAGTCTTTCTCCAGCAACTCCTCATAATGTGGTGAATATTCGTGGTTCAGTGTTGATAGTATCTGACTCCTCAGAATCAGATAAATCAAACACCGGGTCTTTAACACGGTCGGAAGAAGCCGCAGTGACGCAAAAAAAGCAAAAAAGCAATTTTACAGAAGTGGAAATCTGAGTCGGGACCCATATTTGAGACTTGGCTTAGAGACTTGAGTAATGTGTTACCCCTCGAAGAGCTGAGATATAAATTAGTAAATAGACCCAAGACGTTTGTAAAAATATGGAACCCAATAAAATCTTTACTTAATCTTAATTCTTAACTTCTTATGGGCTTGGTGGTCAAGGAAAGTGTGCGCTCTACGTGCTTCGACTAGTCTTAGATAATACATGTTATGTTAGCAAGGAACTATAGTGCTTCCGACAATCAGTTTAATAAAGTTGGTTACCGTCCTTTATTTTATGTTTATTTATTTTATTTTTGTTCTGGTTAGTGTTAAAGTTACTGGGAACAAGAATCATCTTTAGAGATTTAAGTTAGGTGTCATTTGCAATTTCTCCCATTCATATATATATATTTTTTTTTTTCACCCACTAAACTAAGTTTTTTTTCATTGCGGGTATGAATATAGAGGTATGTGAGGTTACTGAATGTATGCAAATATGTGATGCCATTCAGGTATATTTAAGTATAAATGTGTTTGAGTAGGTAATGTATACGGGGTGTGTAAATGTAGGTTATGCTCACTGATGTATAATTATGTAAGTATATATATTTTATTATATTTTATTTAATATATGTGTGTGTATATATGTACAATATGTATAAGCATGTATATATTAGTACTTTGCATTAACAAAGTAATTTTATTCATTCATTTTTGTTTATTTTACTTTCCTCATGCTTATGTTCATATATTTACTATATTTGAGCAGTCTGTCACATTGTAGGACTTGTACTTATAAAATTTATCTACGTTTGAGGGCTGGGGGGAGGCTGTTTTTGACACTTATTGTAGAACATATGGTGATTGTTTTTAATGTTTCCCTGTTTATGAAAAGCTAAATAAATAATAATAAAAAAAAAATAAAAAAAGGATACTCATCTTCTCTTCTCCACAAAGTAAGTAACAGAGACATGGAATTTATGATCCATATTGTTAGATTTTTTTAAATTATGATTGTATGCCTAAACATACCCAGTCACAAAAAAACATTAAAGCTATACCATGACTTTTTCCTTTTAACATAGTAAAGGGCCCATTCTGTCCATTTTTGCTAATTTTAGCCTTCATGAACATAATTGTTTTTACATAATCAAATGGAAGAGACACAATGTAACTCTAAACTCAATTGTGTATTTCAGATGTTGGCATGTCCCATAACCTCATCATCTGCAGAGAGAAACTGCATTCAGAATACACACAAAATGAAGGATGTAAAGACATTGTGAAGATATTTCACTGACACTTACATCTAAATCTTGTTCAATGTCATTGTCTATTGTTATTTATTATTTATTTATTATATGTATTCAGCTAACCTTTGTTGTTAGAGCACTGTCATTTTTGCCACAATCTGCCATGTCAATAAAAAATAAAAGTACTTACTTAATTGACACATCTTGCTGTTTTTTTTAATGTAAAACCCAAATAGAGGCAACAAGATATAAGAGCAGGCAGATGGAGGGCTAAAAAAAACTATTTTCATAAATAATTGATACAAAAAGAATAGTAATAATAGTAATAATAATATGAATATTCTAGGACAAGCGGTCAGTCTGTGGATACGGGGAGAGCGAGCGCGTAAGTGTTTTTTTCTTAAAGCTACATTGTGTCATTTTTTTAGTTGATTCTTAGCAAAAAACACTTAGTTCTTTCAAAAATATATGTGCTCATTAATGTATATTTACTTCTTTCAAGTAATAAAGTATTCTCGTAAGTTTATAATCTGCCATTGAAAGTACATACGGGTGAGGGGTTCGAATGCCGGTCGCCATGTTTCCCCTCCATCTTGAAACTACATTAGCCAAAGAGGGACATACCTGTAAATTCAAGCTTCGCCTTTCGCGTTTTAACACTCGATGGCACAGTTTCGAATGTGAAGAGGGGGATTGCTTGAGACTGCAGATTTGAATACCTGAAAGCCTTTTTGAAAGTCTGTTGCTGATGGAGGATCATTCTTATTCTCGAGGATATGTATCAGAGTCGCCAAGGAAGCGAAAAAGAGAATTAATACGGCAACGCAACAGGCAAATCAACAAGACAAAAGTGAATATTGGAGTGGCCTTTCCAAGATGTAAAGAGCTCATGAGGAGCAAGGATTTTAAAAAGAACACCGAAGTTTCAGCCTATTTGTGTATATTGGAAGTTTTATTGTTGCTTGGCTAATTATATCATGGTTGTTGTGCTATGCATAACGCTAGAATGACGTCTAGGATAGTTTTCCTCGCGTCAATGATGAAAAAGTATTGTTTACCTTGTTACATAAATCAGTGTTCTATGATGGATAACATGTGATTCATATTTTGAATGGCGCTATAATTTGTAGGCTATATCAAAGGGCACTTTAAATTTAAAAGTTATTAGTTATTTAGAGTTATTTTTCATTTATTTTACTTTATACACAATGTAGCCTAATCTGATAATGCTGGTGTAGCTGTTTCTAAGCGAGACTTTCACCTTCACCTTCACATCTGTCCTGTAGTCTTATTCATTTAAGACGTATTATTGTACGATGTAAATATTTTTCACACTATGACACCTTACTATGACTAGCCTACACCTCAGTATGAATGGGGCACTGGTAGGTCATTAGACCAAAGAATAGAGGAAGGGAGAGAGAACTGAGAGCAGTCACATCAACTCCAATGAAGGGAAAACCCTCTCAAGTACTGCTCCAGCAGTGTCCAGCATTTCTAGTGGGACAGACAGGTAACTAACTGCATGAAAACTATTTTGTGTATTCTATGTGATATTATTGTTTGATAAGTTAAAATGTATATATATATTTTTTTTAATAAAAATGGTGTTTATGCTTTTATGTACATATGTCTATTGTGTTGTGGAACACTCTGGTTATTCATTTCAGGAATGAGTATCTTTGTACAATTGCAGAAGCCCCTGAAATAGCGAGCCTTCAACATAGGTAACTCATCAATGCTCATAATGTCTATAACTTAACCTTACACGTGTTATCTATTGTATGTTTTCATGATATAAATATTTATATAATTTTTAACACAGTCTACATGATATGAGCATTGTTGAGGAGGATGTGGACGAAAAAGAGTTCAATGACCCAATGAACCCTAAGAAGTAAGTAGTATAACCCTATAGACATCTTAGTATTTTGTGTTGTGTGGAAGTTATTGTTTTCTCAATATTTTATTTCTAACAGAATTGACTGGATAGATGAAAGATCGGCATTACATCAAAGAGATGATGGAGAGAGGGATGACAGCTCGGATGAAGAGTATCTTCCACCAATTTCTATACGGTGTGTATCTGTTGTTACTTTGTTGTATTTTTTGTTGTGTTTTGTCATACATTTTTAAATTGTGCCTGTGTGTTTGTCATGATCCGGGTTCCTCCCTTCTCTTTCTCCCTCTTGTGGCCACACTTCACACTCATTCACTACACCATCACCTAAGCCTCATCAGTTCCAGCTGTTCCCATTTACCTTAATCTCCTCTCTATCATCTCACCTGTTTCCCCTTTCCCCCTGATGTTTCCTGCTATTTCTAACCCTCTTTCTTTGCCTCTTTGTCAGTTTATTCCAAGCTATCAATGCAGATGACGCTTCTCTTACCACTCTTGTCAAATCCTGTCCTGTCCTGTCCTGTCCTGTCCTGTCCTGTCCTGTCCTGTCCTGTCCTGTCCTGTCCTGTCCTGTCCTGTCCTGTCCTGTCCTGTCTGATTCGTGTGGAAGCCTCTCCTCGAGCCAGTATACTTATCCATTCTCTTACACGCTCACTGAACTCTGCCCTGCCAATTCAGACACTGAGTTCCTGATCAGACGCGGTATCCAGCCTATGGTACCTTCTCTCTCTGCGGGCTTCGCCTCTCACTACAGTCTCCACTGGGACCTCAACTTCGCCTAACGTGTTGCTGCGCATCAAGAGTTCCAGTAATATCTGCTACCTGCAGTTTATGTTCTATTTCTACAAGCGAAGTTTTCTGTTTGACTGTCACCTGAGAATCCTGAGAATCCTGAGAAGATTTATGTTCCTAATTGATTCAGTGATTCGCTTCTCATTTCCATTAAAGACTGAATTATTGTGAATCTCACTTTTTGGTCCTCTATCTCTCATTATAAAAGTGTTCTGTCTCCACAGAATGGGTGGAGCATTAAAGACAGCGCAGTCTGTTGACCATCTTCCAGTAATTGGGCTTGATGAAACTTTGCATGACCTTTCTGCTCATGAAGACCCTACTGACGAGCCCTTGCCCAATCTTGAGTTGCCCAATTCCCCAGACCCTTTGAAGGTCCAATGTGTAGATGACATCATCAGTGTCCGAGCAGCAGTGTTGTATGAGACCTACAGTACTTGAGGCAGCTTCTCACAATAATGAAGCTGCTGGAGGACAGATGTACAGGTGTTCTCAGGACTGGTCTGGTGTGTGACAGTGTTGCCCCCTTTCACATTACATCACTTCTTTTTGTTAACAACTGTTTATTAAGTTTTCTTTTTTAAAGCCAAGAAAAACAAAAATACAACGCAAAAATCTAGAACCCATCCCATCCCACCCCGGTAGACTTCAAGAAAATACAAATCAAATACAAACATAGAATGTAGACCCAAAAAAACAATAAAAAATAAATAAATAAAAAAAATTACATAGATGTTAAAAAAGTTGACACAATATCAAAAACAGCATGCCATAAATTCACAGTCTTAACATTGGATCCATGCATACGAGAGGTTGAGAGTTCCATTGATATAATGTCCAGCCAAGATACCGTCCATGTTCTTCTGTCCATTGTGTGAGGAGGATTCCAGCGGTTAACTTTTTTTTTGCCGCTGTGAAAGCAGTTAACAGTAAATATCTTTGTTGAATGGATAAGGTAAGGTCCCTAAAATCGTTCAAGAAAAAACTATGTGGGGTCAAAGAAATATCAGTGTCCAACAGATATGATAAGTCCTGTGAGAGTTGGGTCCAGAAAGGTGAGAGAGAGGGACAGTCCCAAAAGAAGTGCAAGTACGTGCCTAGAGATCCTTGAGAACAAAGATTACACCTGGGAGAGGAGGATAGATTCATATAGAAACGTTTCATAGGAGTCAAGTAAACCCTATGTAGTAATTTCCAGTGTATCATTTGATGATTGGGGTTCCTTGAAGACAGCTTAAACATCCTCCATACCTGATCCGAAAATAAAACCTGCACATCTTCATTAAGATCCTTGGCCCAAACAGTTGTAATAGATAAGGGTTTGTATGAATGCTCAAGAAGATACTGATAAATAACTGAAACAGAAGAGGGAGATCTCTCAGAAGGAAGGATTAATTTACGCAGTGGGTGAATAGGTAAATGAGAGTCCCAAGGCACCCCATATGCCCGAAGGGCCGATACATTAACATCACTTCTAAGGGCACAGCAATGAGTGTTGAATGGGTAAGTCTTTGAAGTAACAACATAATACCAATGCAAATTTCTTGTTACAACCAGTGTTGCATATTTCAAATCCATTTATCAATCTTCTCTGACTTTTAGATTTGT